>NC_080749.1:39680578-39980578 GCF_020826845.1 Diceros bicornis minor | reverse complement strand
AGACATTAAAGATAGTCTTGTTGCTTTTGCCTGGATCGCCATATCTACTCAACATAACTTCCTTTGTTAACCTGCAGTTTCTTCCAGTTTCTGCCCAGAATCTTGGGATTCACTGTCCCATGGATCTTACGTAACATTTTGTTTTTTTGATTAGTTTGGTTTTTGGATTGTTTTAAACAGGAGCAGACTAGTCATGACTGTACAAAGATAAAACATTAAATAAGTTATAATGATTTAGATTTTGAGATCAGTTAGAAAGAGATTAGAAAAAAATAGGTACCAATATAACAAATTTTACAAAACCAAGGGAATAGTGGTATCTTTGATAGGAAAGGAAAATATAAAGAAAATTATTATTAGGTGTGAACAGATGATTCAGTTTTTAAATGTGTTCGAGTATCAGAGTATTCCATTAGAGATATTCTAGAGAGTGATCTTCAAATGCTTGACCTAAAATTGGCATTGGACTTACAAATCTGCAAATATGGGATGGGCCTCTAAAATCTATATTTAAAAAAAAATATGTCTTGGATTCTGATGTGTAGTTATGCTTGAAAACTACTGCTCCAAGTTGTCTGGAAATGCACATTTCGAGAGAAAGCAAGAAAGTTGACTATATGTATGAAAATATTTTAAATAAAGTAGATGTGGCTATAAAGCAATCTGGCATCAAAATGCAAAAACATAAGCATTCAAATGAGTGTTATTGTTTTGTTATATTACTTTCAAGTCTGCAATTTATTCTTTAGATTTCCTAAAGGATTGAAAATCTTCATCTGAGAATGGATTTGATGTTTTTGAAGCAGATTGAAGTCTTCTGGAACTATTTTTTAGCAGCATGACAGTAGGTCTTTGGGAATCTCTTTCCAGGTGTTGGACAATTGAAGAATGAAAGTGAAAACTAACTCTTCCTGAAGTTGTTATGACTGGAGTTCAAATATCAGCCTGAAGATAATTACCCTTAAGTTGATCAAGATGCTTATGACCAAAAGCACATTTCAAAAGAAAAGAGTCCCTTTTTTTGACATTTATGTCCGCAGTCCTGACACAAACTAGAGACAAGCCTTTTTAGTACATGCAAAAAAGCCAAAGTATTAAGTCAAATTGTATGTAATAAGTGAGATTGGTATTTAACTACATGACAACTCCAGATGAATAAAAAAGAGCAGGCCAAAAGACTCCTCTTTCAGTAATGGACTTCAAATAATTCAACTCTATCCCAGCACTGTTCACATGTTTCAGTAGCTTGTATATCAATTTTAAGGATATGTAACATTAAAGCTTGACTAATTTGAAACTTAGTAGGCATAAAAAGAAATGTAAGCTCTGCATTTATTTTGATGATGTGAACATGAGGAAGCTCTTAAGTAATCTAAAATGAAAGTCATATTTCTTTATATTCCACCTCTATTTTTTAAAACCCTAACTTTTAGTTTTCTTTTCCCTATCACATTGTTGAATTAATTTTATTAGAAGATTGGCCAGATAACAGGACAATATGCTTTCAGAAAGACTTTCTTCCTTGTCATGGTTAATGCTTGCAGTTCTCTTCAGCTTTTTAGAGGTGAAGAAATTAATTGCCCAAGAGCCTCTGAAGTCTACTCTGCCCTGCTGGAGAATATTAGTTGATTTACTTCTTCATGGTTCAAATCTTGAAAATGATTTTTAACAGAATTCATACTTTACTCTACCTAGTTGTGGAAAATTGGGTGTTATGAATAACACAGGTGGGCAGACAGAGTAAAACAAAGTTACCAAAGATTCATTGAGAACCTCTCACCAAGGTTGTTTTTTATGCCCTGACTCGTGATGAGATCTAATGATGAGGTATGAAGCATGTTATTGATATGACACACCCTGTCTCATTATCCAAAAAGTTTATTCTAACAGGGAGAAGCAGGGTTTAGTTTCCTTGCTGTGAAATCCCATGATAATGTGTAGATAGAGCTAATTTAGGAAAGCCTACTCCACCCTAATTGTGTATTTCTTTTCTCCTGTAACTTGTGGGATTCAGTCCCAATTTCGGAGG
Organism: Diceros bicornis minor; assembly: GCF_020826845.1. Taxonomy (NCBI): domain Eukaryota; kingdom Metazoa; phylum Chordata; class Mammalia; order Perissodactyla; family Rhinocerotidae; genus Diceros; species Diceros bicornis. The sequence goes on along the minus strand of NC_080749.1, from coordinate 39,978,549 downwards.
ATGGCTGGTGGTGCCTCCCTTCGAGGTACTGTGACTATAAAAGTGCAGGAGAAATACACTTAACATCATGTTTAAGAAATTATAGTCTAGCCCAGCCCTGTCATTTTGGGGCGAGAGGGTGTGTGCTCCCTGCATCATCAGGCACCTATTTGGTGACGGGATCAGGATCTGATGCCAGGTTCCTCGATGAGTGCTCTCTTTCTCTCACACTATGCATCCTTGTTGGGATCAGTTCTAGTGAAGTTGCCTCGAAACTAATTTTCAAAAGTCACCATATCGACAAAAATACCACCCATTTGTTTCACCTTGCAGAGAAGGAACACAGAGTCAAAAAGGAGGAGACACTGACAGAGCATGTAGGCAGAGCACTAACCTTAAAACGGGCAGAGCAAGTACAAAGGTGGGGATCAGCCAGGGTCTCAAGCCAAGGAAAAGGAAAGGAAGATGGGGTTAGGATCTGAGAGACCATCCACCGTTCGGCTCAAAGGGATTCACAATGAAGCATGGCTAGGGAATAAGAATGGCCTGTGAGGTGACCTGATCTTAAGGCACAGATCAACTGTGCTGCTACATGAAAGAATCTTCTTAGAATTCCTTCAATCTTGCCCCAGAATCTGGGCTTCTGCTGGAAATAAATGGGAAAGTTTCTTAGAATCAAGGCTCCAGTGTTTTTCTGTGAGCAAATTCTATTCCTCTCTCACTTCACACCTCTACTCATGAGCCACACTTTTTTGTATCTTTAGGTAAAGGAACAAATATGTGTAATAAACATAAGCAATGCTTATGAGGAATAGGAAGTGGTCATAGGATGAAAATATCATTATTTTATTTATTTGTTTGTTCATTTGTTTTTTTGTTTGTTTTAGGATTTATGTAACTTTCTCTGACTTCTTTTAGGCCCTAAGAAGAAGGACTCATGACAATTTGTGGCTGACTCAGAGGAAAAGGAATTGAGCCACCATATAAGTTATTAATGGCGTAATCCATGCTATGGTGGAATTATGTCTGGGCCCAGTAACCACAAATACAACTTAGCTCATTTAATTTAATATCAACTGACTGTATAAAGTGATTTTTATAACATGTTATATATGAAGCAGCCAGTTCTTTTTCTTGATGTAAAAGGCTAAAAGTCATTTTTATTGACATAAAACAGTAAATTTCAGAGTATTGGGATAATAGAATTCCATCATGTTTAAGGGATTTAAAAGTAGGTGGGTTTCTATTGTCTTATTTTTTGTATGTATAGATTGACCACTATTAATTAGACATATACATTGAGTTTTATTTTACTTTGAGTTATACTTTAGATTTTTCGGGGAAATTTTTCCTCACTTTATTCACACTCTTTTATCTGTTCTCCAATTTGTTCAACTTCTACAGGTGATTAAAAACACTCTACAACATTGTCCTTTGGGATTTTCTTGCGTGGGGAGGGGAAAGACAAAGACCAAATTAAACGTCATTGAATAGTACAGAGATATGAAGCTATGTAACTGACATAATTGACTCCAAACATAATCAGCTTGTTTCTTTTTTTTTGCTGAGGAAGATTTGCCCTGAGCTAACACCTGGCCAATCTTCCTCTATTTTGTATGTGGTTCACCACCGCAGCATGGCTGATGAGTGGCGTAGGTCCACATCTGGGATCCGAACCTGTGAACCTGGGCTGCAGAAGCGAAGCCTGCAGACTAAACCACTAGGCCATGGGGCTGGTCCCTCAGCTTAGTTAATTTTCATATGCCCAAACTGTACCTGCAACCACTCTCTCTTGATATTTTCCTGAAGCTACTTTTCCCACAATTGCAAGTCCTGATACTGAGATGAATTTCTAGCATACTGGAATTCAAGAAAGAAGAAACTACAGCCTTTGCAAACAATTGTAGCTGGATATATTTTTTTAAATATTACCTCACGGTTTTTGTTCCTGAATGCTTTGTCAGCTAACCCATTCCATGCTCATTAGCTCAGAAAAAGATTAGAGGTGAAAAAAGGCTTTGCCAAGGTTTCGTGTTTCAAAGTTTAAGTCTTTGGGAGAATGGAAAGCACTTTGAAGAAACCAATGCATTTGGAAGAATATAATGATTTATAAGAAGCGCTTTTTGCCCCCAGACTAGAAAAGGTTCTGCATGTTGGAAGGGGAGGAGAAGGAGACCTTAGATACTGTGGGATCCCTGATAATGGAGTCCAAGCTCAGCTCTTATCATCATTTTATAGCATGAAGTTTGTTTTTCTCAGACAAGGTTGTATAGCTACCTAATGCTTGAGGCAGAATTCATACTCAAACTTTCATGCTATTTCCGCTATAACTAGGGCAACTATATAATTCATTGTCCAACTCAGGAAAATTTTGAGAATACAATGAGGGCTATTAATAATTACACCAGGACAACAGTCCTGGGGCATGGCTCATGGTTGCCCTAACTATAACCCTATGCACCAAGGGTTATATTTATTTTGATCTCTTATACCACATCTTTTGCTATCTACTTGATCCTGAATCTTTGTCTGTATCATTAAGCTCTGATTGCTGTCTCAGGCCTTCTATGCATGATGTTGTGGCCTCCTATGCATGATGTTCCTACACGCACTGTCTTTTGCATAGACTTTACCACCAACTAGCTGCATGATCTTGGCCAAATTACATAACCTCTATGAACCTTCGGTTAAATTAGCATAATATAAATATCCCTTCTGCGACTCTAATTCTACTCCCATTTTGCTGACCTGATTCTACGTCTTTGGCACTATTGCCAATGGTGATTTGCTGAATCTCTGGACATTGACTGAGCAAAGACTGAGTCTGTTTCTCAATTAAACCTTGCTATCATTCTGGCCTTGAGCCTCACCTGCTGTGGAATGTCAGCCCTGATGCTTATTTATCAGATTATTAGCTTCTTGACATATTGTTAGGATTGCTTAAAATACAGGCATTTCTATATAAATGGAAATACTTTAACACTTTATCCTTTTTAATAATCAAGCCAAAGAAACTGCAGCCATCAAACTCTGGTGCAATCTCTTTTATTGAATGTGATAACATTACTGGGTAGCACTCAGTGTTCTTGTGGGGATTAATGCATGAAAATGCCATTTTGCATAACAATAATGTCAAAAGCATAACTCTGAAAAGGTCCATCTTAGTTATAAAACTCAAGCGGAGGATTGATACATTATCTTGAGAGAATTCCAAAATGGCTTTGTGATTCTGCATTGTATAATATCTCTGACAAGACATAAGAAGAAAGTATTCCATTTAAGTACACAGGTGCAGATCTGATCCCAGAGCTCTGTTTCTGAAGTTGTGTGTTTTTAGGTAAAGGTCACCAAGAAATGCTTCTTTTGAAACTTCACGTATTAGAAGAAAATATGGCAATATTGGGGTGAATGACCTTTGTGTTGATCACTCTGTCAAGAATCCATAAATATGGGCACATGAGAAGAGACTTTGCCTATATTCACAGATTTTTAGAACAAAATTCAATATTTGGAATTATTGTCAACCGCATTTTTTTTGACAAATGCAGGCTCTGAGACATCAATATTTAAAACCCTTAATATCACACTCTCCTGATTATAATTCTGTAAGGAAAAATACTACCTTCTCTTCTTTCCAGCATTGGGTATACTATGTTGAAACACCATGTTGAAACACAGAATAGTAAGTGGTTCCATATACGTTTGTGGTTTTCATTCTGACTTTCTTGCTCCTCATGGTCCTTTAGTTTGTGCTGCTGTTTATCAAGAAACACTGTGTGAAAGTTAATAATAACATAATTTAGAGCAATAATTACATTTTTATTCAATAGCTGTGGGAAAACGCTGGGTTGAATAATGAGATAAAAATGAGTGTCTGAGGCCTAACAGGACATTAATCAACATATTAACTGTGTGGGCAAACTGATTCGAGACTATTATGGCTTAATTTGTCTCAAAATCATTATTTTTAATGTATTGCATAATGTACTTTAAAATATGTCTTGAACTGATCATAAGTGAGAGCTAGATTTCAACAGAATAGATGCTACACCTTATCATGTCTTAAGTTATCCTCTTTTTATAGTGCATAGTATAAAATCAATATTCCTGAAACTGACATTTCACAGCTATATTCAGATAAGGCTAAATTAGTCCTGCAACCTCTTTACCTAAATTCAGTTATGATAACAAAGTCTGTATATTTTTCTAATCCTAATTGCCAAAATATATTTATTATTCATTGCTATTTTAAGGGATTTTCACAAAAATTTTTAAATGTCATTGCAGTTTTAAAGAATAATAGTAATTTTCCAAACTCAGGAATCTGATCAGTTTCATGTGACAGGAATTCAATTCTTAACCCTAGATCTTCACTTAACATGAATTTGAGCCTTTGGAGATGTCAACCACACCTAAGGATTCAGCTATAACTGACAAACTCCTCCTCATCCTTTAGGAATCTCTTTCGACATCTCTCCCCAAGGGAAGCACACCTTGGCTCCTCCTTCCCCAGCCCAGGCACAGGGACTCATTCTTTCCCCCATGCTCCTGAGTAGTCTTTGATGCTACTCTAGCACATATTAAGCAAAAGCATAATTATTTGTTTATATGTCGGATTCATTTACCTGGCAATTTGTTCCTTAAGGAGAAGGAAATTTCTTTCTTACTTTAATATGCCATAATGTCTGCATTAATACAGAGAAAAAATTATATATGTGTATATATATTATTCAGATGAAGATAAAAATAGTTAATTTAAAAGTTGACTATAGCTGGAGAAATTCATCCATAAGAAGAATAAGGTAGAATTCTACTTAGAGAGAGAATTGCTCATTTTTTTTTTTTAAAGGAAAAATACAATAATGGTCTTTTGTGCTTAAAAAATTGAAGAACCTCATTCCTAGCTATAAATAGCCTAGATGAAAAAGTTTTAATTAAGGGGATTAAATTGTGCTTAAAAAGGAGGAGAAAGGGGAGGAGGGGAGAAAAAAAGGAGTGGAGGGGAGAGGGACGGAAACAGAGAAGGGGGGAGGAGACAGAAATTTCGAGTTTTTTTCTGTGAATGAGTTAGATAAAAATTTGGGAACTTCTTCATGAGGAGAAGGTCAAAAAGATGTCAGTAAGCCAAGGTCTAGAGGGACGGACAGGCAAGGGAGAAATTCCTTATGGGAGAAATGGCGGGTATATGGTTAAGACATTGAAGTCTAATATTCGACCTTAAGTCGTTTCCTGTTCTGCACAGTGCCTAAATTCTCCTCCTCATCACATTCACTGAGTCAGCCTCAAACTTACTGAAACAGCCATTCATGTATCATTCATCCATTAGTGTTTATGTCAAGAATTAAAAGGCAAGGGTGATATTTCACCCTCAGGACAGAGAAAGACGGACAGTCACAGGGGTTGAGATGAACTGTGGAATCAAGAATGAAGTAGGCAAAGGAAAACAGAGCAGAGGTGACTAGGAAAAAACCAAAACCTGGTAAGCACCTGCAGGGACATTGAGAAGAGGACTGGTCTTCTCACACTACACATGTGTAGTGTATGTATGAACATCTGGGACACGTTCCAGGGATTTTTCTTCAGATAACAAAAGAAGGAACCCTCTCAGGAAACTGAAGGACCACAAGCCAAACATCCATTGAGAAGATGAATGAATGTTGATGTAATGTGACAATATGCAGAGCTGGCTCCAAGGTTTCTCTTGCCCATGTGTCTTCTGGTCCCAGAGTCGCCACTCCCTGCCTGAGGGGGAGGATGAATGTAGCCTAGGACCAAGAAGTGAGCTGAGGATCTGAATGGAGTTTGAAGTCCACAGCAGAAACGTTATTTCCATGCCAAGGCTTTCCCCTTGCAGGAAGCAGTTTATTGAGAGAGACAAAATGTTTTAAATTTTCTAAAAGAACTGGCCTGAAATATCAAGAGGCCTGAAGGAACAAAGCTGGGTTTATACGAACATAATACATTAGACCGAGAACAGAGGCACCAGTTTTCCCACAATGTGCTGAAGCAATTGATAAGGAGATGGTCACAGAGAAATGATGGAGGAGAGCCGAGAAGAGCTAGCTTCAGTGAGAGCCCCGAGTTTTACACCCTTCCACTGCTCCCTCTTCCAGGGCCCAGTCTCAGGGCAGGAGGGCAACAGATCTCCCAGACCAACCAAGGGGACTCAATCTTCAATGTCTCTCTGGGAAGACTACAGGCTTCGGAGAAAAGCTCCGTGTTCAACAGGGTGCAGAATGGTGGAATAGCTGTGGATAGAGTGTGGACAGTAACCACAAGATGGGCCTGACCGAAGTCTCAAAGAGATACATTCGGCCCAGTGTGGGGCGAGGAAAACTGAGACTTTCTGAACACAAGTTGGGGCTTACGAGCTAACGTAGGTTGTTGTAGGAAAATAAACGACCAATTTTAATAACCTAAGTAATGACTAAACAGTAAATTCACGACATTACGCAGAGGAAGCCCCAAACGTCTCCATTTCTAGCTCTGCTTTTTCCCTTGTCTGCAGTCCCACAACTACGGCCACTAGGCTAGACAGCTCATACCAGATCTTTTTGTTTCACCATAAAACATGCATATCGTTATTTTTATTCTCTTCTTTCGCTTCAGCACTGTTCTTCTTCCTGACTTCCCTGTTTCTATCAATTATTTTGTGTCCCAAGTTCTTACTACTTTGTACTGCATACACACATTTACCTAATCTTACTGGATTTTGTTCACAATGTCTCTCACCTTCTTGCTTTCGTGTCTAACTGACCATACATTAAGATAGAGGTTTTGGCATGTTTTTTATTGCCTTGTGCCTGGACAATTTTAATCACCCCAATTATTCTCTGTGACTCCATGTTTTTTCCACTTTCAATAATTCTGCACGCCATCATGACCTCACCTCATTCTCTCTAGAACCACACTTTTATCACGCCATTAAAACCTGACATTCTGCCTTTCCTTACAGTCTCATCTCCTAATATACAATAAGCTTACATAGAGCCCAAGCACTGTTCTAGGATTTGGAGATAGAGAAGTGAAAAAAATAGACAAAAATATCATCCTGTGAGAGCTTATATTCTAGGGTGATGGGACAGAAAATAAGCATAGTATTAAGTATATAATATTTTAGAAAATCACTGCTGAGAAAATAAACAAAATATGAGTGTTTGCAATTTTAATAAGGTGGTCAGGCAAGGCCTCATTAAGAAAGTGAATTTAGACAGAAGGGGCATGGGAACAAGAAACGAGCTTTCTGTGAGCAGAGGTTTCCAGGCAGATAGAATAGCGCATGCAAAGACCTAGAAGGAGTAGGGTTTGATGAACGTGATTGAGAAACAGTAAAGACTCCAGTGTGGGTAGAAATGAATGAGAGAGGGAGAGAGTAGAGGGAAATGAGGTCAGAGAGTTGTTGGAGGGTCAGATTATGTGGGGCCTTGTAGGACCATGTAAGAATTTAGCTTTTACTCGGAGTGAAATGAGAACTATATTGATGGGATTTGGGCAGAGTAGCAACATGATCCTACTGTCCAGGAAAATGTTTGAAAAACGGTGTTTCAAAATGAGAGTGGGATTAACTGTGTTAAATGCTGCTTGATAGATAAAGTAAGATGAGGACAGAGAATCAACCCTTAGATTAACCATTAATAATGGTTTGGGACAATGATGTAGACGAGACTTGATTAGAGTGGCTTTAAGCAAAAACAGGAAGAGAAGAATTGGAGATAGTGAGTGTGCACACTGATTTCAGGAGTTTTGCTCTTAAGGGAAACAAAGAAATTGGATACCAGATAAAGACATCATGGGGATCAGGAGAAGGTTTTTTTTAAGATGGGAGAAATAAAATTATATTTCTGATGGATATTATTCACTAGAGAGGAGGAAATAAAAGAAATAGAAGAGAAAGAGAAGCACCTCTGGGATCATATCCTTAAGTAGGAAAGAAGATCCAGTGCAGCATTGAGGGATTGGCCTTAGACAGGCACATGGATGGCTTGTCTACAGTTGGGAGAGGAGGGCAGAGTATATGGATACAGACGCCATAGGTGGGGAATTGTAGTGGTGGAGTTTGTAGAAATTGACATCAATTTAATTGATTAAATTTGCTTAAATTTCCTTGGTCAAATAAAAACTGGGTCATCAGCTGAGAAGGAGGCTAGGTGAACAGGTATTACAGATTGGAGGAAAGAAAAGGAGGTTTGAAATGATCATCTGGGCAAGTCAATAGACCAAAGGAATGTAGTATGATTGCCAGGAAACATTAAGGGGCAGAGAATTAGATTTAATAAGAGTTAGACTTTTGCCAAGTGACTATGCTGTAGTGAGAGTTGATGTTATATTTTATTATCCCTATCTATAATTTTAGCAAAACCTGTCAATCAGAGCTATACGACCTGCATGAGACTGTGAAGTGAGTGAAAAATAAACTTTTATTCTGTTGAACCACTGAGATTGGGGTGAGAGGGCTCTTGTTAGATCAGTTGATATTAAGTAAGCTAATACACACTCATTAAAATCTTATCTACTTCTTTATCCAGATTGTGTAATGATATGAAAAATAAAGTCTATACTGTATAATAAAACTATTTCTAGTTCCATTTGTTTTTCAGATTTCCCTGTGTGTCTTATCTCTCAACCTATACTTTAATTTCTGGGTCTTAAAATTCTTTCCAGTTTCATAGCAGCTAGTAGGGTATTTTTTTCCTCCATATATAGTTGCTGAATAAATGAGTGAATAAGAATAGATAAGCGTCTGTGTGAGATTTAGAGTTATACTAATTTTATTCTATTAGTTAATTCTTCTTTTTTTTTTTTTCCAGATGGAAGTGGTAGGTGAAAGGCAAGAGTGTTTGTTTTCATAGTGAAATGTATGCATACACTGGAAGGCTTCTGACAGGCGTGTTTCACACACGATGAAATAAAACAATCCTCATTCAGACTTGGATGCTGAATTTTTTCCTAGCAGTCCACAGTGCCATATTTCTTCAACGGCAGTGTCTCTAAGCAGTGCATACTTTTGTTGGTGACCTTTGGGTTATGACATTTGCTTTTGCCCAAATATGCCACTGAGAACACAGGGCAATGTTTTCAAAAGAAATCCTATTTTTCCATCTGCAGAAAACATACACATTCACTAGGAAGTGCATTAACCACACAGATGCAATTAACTAGTGCAATAACCCACATGAGTTTTTTGTGTGAGCAAGCAGCTGTTTCAGAGGGTGATTAAAATATAATTCTATTTCTTAGGGGTGTTCCTATGTTACTAAAGAAGGAAAAGTCAGGATCTCAAAATATGTAGTTATTAGAATGTCTATACCCTCTTTCCACCCTTTTGCTTCTAGGTCAGATGAAACCTAAGCTTTATATGGCCCCCAGGAGTGTTCCAAGGTTGAGGAAAATTACAGATGGTAAAGCACATGTCCCAGTCCACTCCCAAGTCGTGGAGTTGACCGTTTTCACTAATTTCTATTTCTTTCTTCCCTTCCTTCCTTCCCTGATTTCCAAGCATAATATTTATGCTTGAAAATAAGCATAGCTCCCTCCCTTCTTCCCTCCCTCGCTCCCTCCCTCGCTCCCTCCCTCGCTCTCCCCCTTCGTTCCCCTGCTCTCTCTCTCTTTCTTTTTTATTAAACACTGGCATTGTGTTTAGAGCTCACGCTTTGTCTCTACAATTCAAAAATGAAAGCTTCTAATTTCAAATCCTTAGTCCAATCTTCAAACTGAATTTTTCCTTATTTGACTGTCCTCATCCTCCAGAAACATCAGCCCCTGTGTGATCTAATCAAGCAAACTCTCCTACAGGCCTCCACATTCACACTCACTCTATGCAGACTGATCTCTTCTACTAAACTACGCCTGTTACTGTTTGTCAGTCACGTTTCACCAGGCTCCACAGAACCTTTTCAGGCGAGCTCTACCGTAGGTGCCTTTATCCTTAAAACTTGCAACCTTGCGAGTTACACAGTGTACACACAGTTCCATGTATATAGAAGGATTTTAGACAAATAAATCTCACTATGTATAGTACATATTTTGAAATCTTTCCCTTTTACTTGTTATTCTATAATGTTAGATTGTAGTTTTCTCTTTCTTTTGTGACTTCCCTCTGTGCATAGTGTTTTCCTCACTCTTATACTGTTAGATGCCTTACTTTGAGAATAAATCTAATCCTAGCTCTTTTCTTCAGGAAAAATTAAACAAATCCAGCATAAATATCAAAAATTTAAATCTAAAACATCTAAAACTACTTCAATATTTAACGACTTTTAGTTACTATAATTTGCTAACGTATATCTATATGTGTATATATGTATATGTGTGTATATATCTGAAATCAGTTCATTTATATAGCCAAATGTATGTTTCATTATACCTTATACTCTATAAAATATTTCTTATTGCTTTCCTTTAAAGTAAATTGGTTGCCAGAGTCCATGAATGATGTACAATATCTGAATTGGTAGCACTTAGCAATTAGGCACTTAGCAATGCTAATGTCAGATACCAGACAAACTGGATGTCATACAAAGACTCACTTGACTTCACATTTGGTGTGCTCTGCAAAGCTGGCTATGGGTATGCATTTCAGAAGACAAAAGGAAAGTAATGTTCAAAAGCTGGCAGAGCAACTTTGGGTACAATACGCAGGAAAGAGGAGTTTAAATACCTGGCATTTGAATCAAAAGTTTGGAAGAGAGAACACTTCTTAGAAAGCAAATAACCTTGTAAAATTTGCGTTTATTAGGTTTTACACTTCCTTTCTTGTTGAAATATGCAAAGAGAATATTAAAATTCTAATATAAAAAAGTTCACTGTATTTCTTTTGACTTTCATCAACAATTTCTTAACTGTGTATACTTTAGACAATGAATTACTTTATGGATCCAACCTAATCTGCTTTTCATCTTTAGAAATTTATCATAATTTTTAGTACACTGAGGTCACCCTTTCTTGCTCTTTCTCCGTGGATGTTAATATTTTTTTTCCTATATTTCTAGTGATTTGTTGGAAGAAGGGAAGGTATGTATATTGAGAGGATTTTTGTACCTCACACCAATCAATTCTCTAACACTAACTTGATGTCCTACAATTTAATTCAATTCCAACACCACCTACCCACAGTTAGCGTCAGACTCCACAGGTTTAAGGGTTCAGTCCCACCCACAAGATTGCCCTCAATTTAGATGCCAATCTATCAGATCCCCAGGTTTCCTGCACTTCTGTTTGACTTGGCTACAAAGTTGGGGGTTCCCACACCTCCCCCTCCCTCAAGTTTTGAGAATTTGCTAGAATGACTTAACTAACTCAGAAAACACTCTACTCATTATTACGGTATATTATAAAGCACACAAATGAACAGCCAGATGAAGAGGTACATACGGTGAGGTCTGGAAGAGTCCCAAAGCACAGGAGCCTCTTTCTTCTTGGAGTTGGGGTGCATTACCCTCCTGGCAAGTGGATATGCTCACCAACTCAGAAGTTCCCCAAATCTCCTTGTCCAAGAGTTTTTATAGAGCTCAGTCTCCATTCCCCGCCCCCCCCCCCCCCGAGGATAGTCTGTTGGGCTGAAAGTTCCAAACTTCTGACCAAGGCTAGCTCTTTCTGGTGACTAGCCCCACTCTGAAGCTATTATTTAAGAGCCCACCAAGGATCACCTCATTAGAACAAAAGACACTCCTGCTGTCCTTATCACTCAGGAAATTATAAGGATTTTAGGAGCTCCATGTCAGGAACTGAGGACAAATATCAAATATTTTTCTTATTATACCACATATATATATACTCAGTCCACCATTTTTGACTTGATTATGTTGTAAATTTTGCTTTGAAGGTAATTCTTTATGATGGAATGACAATACTAAGGAGGAGAGTGTGGTTTGTGAATAATCTTAAATTGTTTCAATAAAATCTTTTGTTCCAAAGAACACTGTTAAGAAATATATCAATACTCTAGAAAATGCGTATAATTTTTCTCAAACTAAACTGGGTTAAATTCACAACAAAAAGACCTGATTTTAATATAAATAAATTAATATATAATAAACATCAATGAAGCTTGGGCCCTGAGTAGAATATTAAGAGATGCTACATGATTTGATTCACATTAGGCCTCTGACCTTCATTTGCAGATTCTAGAACATAAGTTGGCTATTTGTTCACATGAGTAACCCATGAAAATTAAAAAGCAACAATAAAATGTGATACTTGACTTCACAAAATCATAAGTAAACATATCATACCTAATCCTCTTTAATATTTCTACTAATAACAATAAATGTGTAATATATATGTGTGTGATGAAACATGCTGATTTTATTCTGTTTTAGTTATCAAAAAATGTGGATATATTTATAAAGGTAAAAAAATGGTGCCATCAGAATTATGCTTATTACACCTCCAAATATGTCCAAATATAGTAAAATCATTTATAATAAAATATTAGAACCATAATTTAAAAACATTAATAGTAGACATAGGTAGTGCTTGAGCAGGGCCCAGAAAGTTGATTAGAAGGATCACAGACAGTAATATATGCAAAGGCACAAAGACATGCAATGGTACAGTGTGATACAAAGTGCCTAAGTTAAGACTACAATTGGTACAAATAAGAATAAACCTTATTATGGGATCATATACAAGAAAAGGACTAATTTTTTTCATTTAAAACAAATTCAAAAGTGAGAGGTTGCTACTCTTAATTCAGAAGCTTGGTGATGTTAGGGTAAGTGCCCCCATGTTCCACGGTTCCAGTAGTGCTGTAGGCAAATGAAGTTAAGCCATGAGCCAACACTGTTCAGTGTCACAGTTCTTTATGCTTACCATCTCAGGAACACAAGATCTCTGCTGCCCTTCTAGCCACTTTAGGCATCTTCCAGAAAGGAGGAAGGAGATAGGCAGAAGGATAGGAGCTTTCTCCAAGTGTATTTTTATTCAAATTCTGAGAGTTTTTCCTGGGGTCTTCTGCTAGAACTTTGTCACGTGGTCAGTGCCTAGCAGCAAGGGAGGCTGACAACTGATAAAAAGCCAAAAAAAAAAAAAGGGTATTGGCAATACATAAAAGACAAGAAAATGTTGAAATGGATTTTAAAAGATCCAGTCAATGGTATCTTTTCAGAGGATGTCAATAAGTATCCTCCTAATTAGAACATAGAAAAATGGAGATGTATAAGGGAATTCAACAATGAGAAGTATTGGCAAGTCAGAGGAGCTTAGAACCAATGTTCTAGAAGAAAGTTTCCCACGTGTTTTACCCAGAACACTTGGTGCCTCAAAATCTTCTGTGACAAAAAAAAAAAAAATTGAAATACATTTGGGAAATACTGAATTTCTGTGTGATTTCCCTCTAGATATTAGCATATGAAAGAGTCCAAGAAGTCTTCACTAAATAAAGTGCTTAAATCTTCTTAAATTATCTTTTCTAAACATTTTTTACTGTAGAACTGTGTGTGGGGATGGGTAGTATGGGTGTGAGGGTGTGTGGGAGTTTGCATGTAGGAGTGAGAGAGAACTGTTAACCAAACCAGGATGTATCTCTGGAAATGCTGTGCTAGAAACTAAGGATCTTTCGCAGGTTCTTGAGCTGAAGAGTAACATTAAACATAAAGCATTGTCTTATGGATACTAATCTGGTGAGAGTATGCAGAATTCATTTGGATGAGATGTAGGGATGTTGCTAAGGCTGGAAGAAGGGAAGACTAGATAGGAGGCAATTGATTTAATGCAGGATTAGCATGGAAGGTCCAGAACAAAGGTTATAACACTGGCAATTAACTTAAAAAGAAGTAGTCAAAAAATATTTCATTACAAAAATTGTAGGATATTAGAGCTCAAATGGCCCTCAGAGATCAGCTAATTCAAAATTTCACATGATGAAATATGATAGACTGTTTTTAACAGGATAGATGTAAGGGGGATAGGGACAGTGGAGGGAAAGCAGGGGCCAAAGATGAGTAGATTTTGAGTCCATAAAACTACAAGAATTATGATATTATCATGAATGATAATGTCAAAAAAGTGTGCTTCTTAATGAATTTCATTCCGGACATGGCAGGTGTGAAGGACAGCTCCAGATACCAATGGGGATGTCCAACAGCCATTGAAAAGCTTGCAATTGGAGTTTGGACAAATGTTATGAGCCTTACAAAATATATTTATGATAATTGAAGCATTAGAGGATATTTCTTCTCACAGAAATAAACACAAAATAAGATGCAGAAACAATAAATAGTATAGCAAGCCCTTCTCATTTCTTCTAATCTCCCTCCTTTTATTTATTTCTCCTGTTAGTACACCTAAACATTGCCACTTAATGAACATCAAATAAAAAACAAATAGCCACCAGTCAAGCTTTCTTAATTATGATAGATACTTTTATAAAGTGATAAGTTCTTGAAATTGTGGATCCATTTGTCTATTGAAATCACATCTTTCAAAACTATACTTGTGCAAGTTTTACTGAAAAACCCAAGGTATGATGTGCATAACCAAAGGGATGTTGAACCCAGCAGCTAGAATGGGAGCTCTACCTCCTGTTTACAACTCTTAGATTTATACCTCATTTAAATGTTAATAAACTTGTATTATTATATGTCTAGTATTAGGTATCTGTCTCTGGCTTATTTTCTTCCTATGCCTTACTCTCCAGTACTGTAGCGATAATTTTTTTTGTTTTTTTGGTGAGGAAGATTAGCCCTGATCTGTTGCCAATCCTCCTCTTCTGCCTGAGGAAATTTGGCCCTAAGATAACATCCGTGCCCATCTTCCTCTACTTTACATGTGGGACACCTGCCACAGCATGGCTTGATAAGTGGTGCATAGGTCCATGCCTGGGATCCAAATTTGTGGACACCGGGCCACCAAAGCAGAGCATGCAAACTTAACCACTATGCCACCCGGCCAGCCCAATATTATTGTTATTATTATTTTGTGTTTGTGTGTGTGAGGAAGACAGGCTCTGGGCTAACATCCATTGCCAATCCTCCTCTTTTTGCTGAGGAAGATTAGCCCTGGGCTAACATCCGTGCCCATCTTCCTCTATTTTGTATCTGGGATGCCACCACAGCATGGCTTGATGAGCGGTGCCTAGGTCTGTGCCTGGGTCTGAACCTGCGAACCCTAGGCCACCAAAGTGGAGGGCATGTGACACCGGGCCGGCCCCTGTAGCAATAATTTTTATGATTGTCTTCATGTGAGAAATGGTGTCACCAATTTACTTGTTATTGTGGGAATTGAAGGTCATTTGGTGGACAGAAATAGAAATGTAGATGGTCACTCTTATCAGTCAGTGAAGGAAGAGGGGTAAGAAATTGAAAATATTGGTAGTGTCTAAAGTACTGTTTATATAGACTAGGATTTGTTTTCTTAACACGATGGGCCCCAAATCTGCATCATACATCAAATGCACAAATTCCACTATGCAGATTCACACAAAACAAAATATCAGAAGGTAAGTTTAATAATTTGCAACTGTGCTATAACTTTATTACTACCTTCTATAGCTGACATGGTCAATACTCCCTCCTCAGAAAAGAATATCTAGAAATGCAATTTCTAGTAAAACTTGGCCTAGTAATTCAGAGAGGTAGTCTCAACTGATTTTTTTGGGTAGAAACTGAATCTAAATGTTTATGAGAATGCAAACAAGCAGCTGTGATGGTTTTCTGGTATGTCAACTTCACTGGGTTACAGTCATCAGTTATTCATTCAAACACTAGATGTTTCTGTGAAGGCATGTTGTAGATGTGATTACAGCCTATATTCATTTGACTCTAGTAAAGGAGATTATCCTAGATAATCTGGCCTGAATCAATCAGTTGAAAGGCCTTAAAAGCAAAGCTGTGGTTTCCCTGAAGAAGAAATTTTGCCATGGACAAGAGACAGGAGTTTCAACCTGTGCCCGAGTTTGAGCTTGCCTTTCCTGAGTGCCTGCCCTACAGATTTTGGAATTGCCTAGCCAGCCCCTGCAATCATATAAGCCAATTCTTTATAATAAATCTCTTCATATTTATCTCCTACTTGTTCTGCTCATCTGGTTGAACCCTAAGTGATACAGAATCTAAGATAATCTTTAAAAAGAAGAACAAAGTTGAAGGACTTACACTACTCGATTTAAAAATGTACTATAAAGCTACAATAATCAAGACAAGTGGTGTTGGCTTAAAGGTAGACATATAGATCAATGGAACAGAATTGAGAGCTCAGAAATGAAATGATTTTTCACAAAGGTTCCAAGGCAATTCAACAGGGGGAAAATATAGTCTTTTCAACAAACAGTGCTGGGTCAATTGGATATCCATATGTAAAATATGAGCTTAGACCCTTCTCTCACACCATACACAAAAATTAACTCAAGATGGATCACAGACCTAAATATAAGAGCTAAAACTATAAAAACTAGGAGAAATCTTCCTGACCTTGCATTAGGCAGAGTTCTTAGGCATGACACCAAAAGCACAATCCATAAAAGAAAGAAAATGATAAATTGAATTTCATTAAAATTAAAATCTTTTGCACTTCAAAAGACTTTAAGAAAATAAAAAGACAACCAAAAGACTAGGAGAAAATATTTGCAAATCACATACTTCATAAGGGTTTTGGATCCAGAATATATAAAGAACTCTTACAACTCTAATAGGAACATAAACAACCCAATTAAAAAATCGGTAAAACTTGTATAGACATTTCACGGAAAAAGAGATAAAAAGAGCTAATAAGGGGCAAGCCCGGTGGTGTAGTAGTTAAGTTCATGTGCTCTGCTTCTGGTGGCCCAGGGTTCACAGGTTCGGATCCCGGGAGCAGACTTACGCACTGCTCATTAAGCTATGCTGTGGCAGGCGTCCCATATAAAGAAGAGGAAGATGGGCACAGATGTTAGCCCAGCAAATCTTCCTCAGGAAAAGAGGAGGATTCGCAACAGGTGTTAGCTCAGGACTAATCTTCCTCACACACACGCGCAAAAAAGAGCTACTAAGCACATGAAAAGGTGCTCAACATTACTAGGCATTAATGAAATGCCTATAAAAATCACAACATACTGACTACATACCCACTAGATTGCCTATAACAAAATAAACAGACAATAACAAGTGTTGGCGAGGGTGTGGAGAAACTAAAACCTTCATATGTTGCTCAAGGGAATGTATACTGGTACAGTCATTATATTTGAAAAACGGTTTGGCAGTTTCTTAAAAAGTTAAACATAAATTGCCATATGTTCCAGCAATTCTACTCCTAAGAATCAACCCAAGAGAAATGAAAACATAAGTCCATACAAACACTGGTACACAAATATTCACAACATCATTATTCATAATAGTGAAAGATGGGAAACAATCCAGATGTCCATGACCTGGTGAATGGATAAAATGTAGTGTATCATAAAATAGAATATCACTCAATACTAAAAAGGAATGAAATATTGACTCATTACTATATTGATGACCTCAAAGTCATACTAAGTAACAAGCCAGACACAAAGTATTAGCTATTGTATGATTTTGTATATATGAAATGTCCAGAAAATCAAATTTATAGCGATTGAAAGCTGATCAGTGATTTTCTGGGGGTGGGAGTGGGATTGATTGCAAATAGGTTCGAGGAATTTCAGGAAGTGAAGCAAATATTCTAAAATTAGATTATGGTGATAGTTGCATAATTCTAAAACAATTCAAAAATCATGAGTTGTACATTTATAATAGGTGAATTTTATGATATGTAAATTATCTCCCAATAAAGCTATAAATAAAGATACCTACATCATGATAATATTTACATAAAATTTGAAAAAATATTAAAAGGACTTATACTATTTAAGAATAAATACTTTAAAAAGTATAAGATCCTATGTGAAACGATAAACATTAAAGTGAAAATCAGATTTCCTCAAGGTAGGGAAGAAGGCAAAAGGGGAAGTGGCTTAATTCTATCTATAATGTTTTGCCAATTAAAATATATAAAACAAATGTAGAAAAAAGTTAACGATACGCTTGAGCAATTTTATCACTATCATAACGTTGTCAACATGCTAATATTTATACATCTATTTGATTGTAATATATTTCTTATAAAGATAAATTTTACTATATAAATTTATTGGTCTAAATAAACTACTTTAAATATATGCCAGACTTGGATCATTTATAAAACAGTACATTCTGCTTTATTGGCAGCATTATATGAGAGGCATTTTTCCATATTTTTAATTTTCTATCAAAACACCATTATTACTGCCTATGTAATTTTCCGCATATAGGTATACCATAATTTAACCATTTGTGTCAGATACATGAGTTGCTTACAGAAAACAAAAGTTTGGCTACTATAAATATGTGTATTTACACATAAGGTATTTATCATTTAATTATTATTTTAAAAATATTTATTTTTAAATTAATTTTTAATAAGTATTCTATTAAATTATTTAATAAGTATTATTATTTAATTCTAACTCATCAAAATAAATTTAAGATAATGCTCTGATTTGATTTTTTTTCTAATTGACTTTTAAAGCATTTATTGACTATTTTATCTTTTTCCACTCATTTAAATGCTACCTTTATGCATAGCAAATATTAGAGTGAACCAAATGAAACTGCTAATTTTGTAGATCAAAAACAGTTATTCTGTTAAATTTCATATAGTTCAATGTAATTAATACATCAGGACTATCTATTCTGCTCTTTTAGTTTCTAATTTCTCCTTTATTATGACACTATGCTAATTACACGGTAAGTGGGTCCATTCATTCACTCCTTTTCTTCCCCTTAAGTTTATGACTATTTTTCCCATGTGTTAGTTCATAATTTTTAAAAAAAAAAATACTCTGTCAGATTCTCCCAAATATCCCCTTTTATTTTAACTTGAATTGTGATACACCTTTAAGTCAATCTGGGGGAAAATGTCATGTTTACGTGCTGAGTATTGCTCTTTATTTTATTTGTCCAAATACAATTTTATGGATTCTTTCTATGTGTCCCATACATCTCTTGCTGAGGTTAATTTTGTGTTTCAATAAAATTTGTTTCTGATGTGAATGAGATAGTTTTTTCATTTTATTTTCTGATGATTTATTACTTGCATAATATAATGATAGCTAACATTTATTGATTATGTATTATTATCTACATGCTGGCTACTATTCTAATTAGCTTTCATGAAATTTCTGGTGTAATCTTCACAACATACCTGTGAGGCAATTACTAGTGCTAGCTCCATTTTATAGATGAGGACACTGAGGCACAGAGGTTAAATAACTTATCCATGATGCAATAGCTAGTAAGAAAGTATTTGAATGTAAGCAGTTTAATTATTAGGCCCTAATTTTAACGTCATATCAAAACTTTTTATTTATATTCATTTACTTTATATCCTGTCACATAATTGAACTCTTCTATTAGTTCTAGAAGTATTTTAGGTATTGTTTTAGCTTCTCTGGATACTTCAGTTATATCTCATACTATAGAATTAATCTTTTATTTGCTCCTGTTATCCTTTCTCTATTGAACAGAGAAAGGTTCCTTTATTCTTCCTATGTCGTGGGTATCTTAATCTCTGAAGAAGGAAAGATATTCTCAATTTAATCTAATTCTGAAGTTCATGGGTCAATTATTAGAGAGACACAAGTCAATTTATACTTTGAACTAATATATGTACACTGTTCAGTTTTACGCCATAGTGTTTCCTTATAAAAATTATTTTAATCTGAAATACATAGGCAATATGCTGAGTTTTAAATAAAAGTTTATTTGTTCATATGCTTGTATTCACCAAAAGCCCTTAAATTTACATGGTTCCAAAAGGGTCCATAGAATACACCAAACACTTCTTCAACCTTTACTCACATAATCCCATAATCACTAAATTTACATATATTTAGTAGTCAAAAAACAAGAAAACAATCTATACACAAACATCTATGCATGAGAACCTAATTACTATAAAATTTTACTAACAGGTTTATAAAAACCTCTTTTTTTTTTAATAATTTTATTTATTTATTTATTCCCCCCGCCGCCCAAAGCCCCAGTAGATAGTTGTATGTCATAGCTACGCATCCTTCTAGTTGCTCTATGTGGGACGTGGCCTCAGCATGGCCGGAGAAACGGTGCGTCGGTGCGTGCCCGGGATCTGAACCCAGGCTGCCAGCAACGGAGTGCTCACACTTAACCGCTAAGCCACAGGCCGGCCCTATAAAAACCTCTTTTTATAAAAATTCTAACGTAGTTACAATAAATAGTTATGCATAACAATTAGAAGTATTATCTTTGCAACTTACTCTTTAAGTAGTTCAGACGGTAATAGGGGAGAAATTCAGCTTATGTGATTTTGATGTGTGACAAATCCAAGAATTGACAGAACCATGTAAATCATGTGTATTATCATGCCTCATCTGAATGTCTCTATAACATATACAAGTTGAAGGATTAAGTGTGAGAAGAGCTTTCAAAGCTGAGTCAGTGCTGGGGGCTGTCTTGACACTGATTAAGACACTGACAGAGTGCACAAAAAAACCATTTGTTGGCATGACATGTCAGATGGATGAAGAATCAGTCTTTGTCTATTGAGTTCAGTTTTCTTTCAAACTGACTTATAGATCAGCTGCAGTATTTTCAGAGGCAAATAGTACATTGATTTTTAATATGGGCGTTATGCAAATTACGTAGTAATGAAAACTTTTTAAACAGGCTTTTCTATATAGCATTAGTAAGCACAATGAACAATTGCGCATGAATATGAGCAGTGTTTCCTTCCATCTTCTACTTCTCAGAGCCACTTTTTAAAACAGCAGCTCCCGTTAAAAGACTAATTCTCTTTCTACCCATGACTAAACTGTGCGGTGAGGTTTACTTTTGTTTGGCACTGAAAAATAAATGATGGAAAATGGGAGCTAACAATATGTTCTGATTATTCCTGCAGTATACAATATTCTGTGAATGTGACAAACCACGTTTATCCCACTAGGGAGAGCGAGTGAGGGAGAGAGATTCCCTGTGATTTATTGGCATGCATACTGCTGTTAAATAGCCATTTTATTATTCCACCTTGACATTGACATATTTTATTTCACTTCTCAGAATTAAGATTTTCATATGCAAAATCTTACCTAAATGTTGTATTGACTGTGAGAATAAAAGTTATTTGGGGCAGTAGCTAAGACCGTTGGGTCCACCAAGTATTATGTTTCCCTTGATACTACTCTAAATTATATGTGTTTTTTACTGTTTCCATCTAAGATGTTTAAAGTAACCCATTTCCCATATTTCTAGATTTTTAAAAAATGGTAGCGCAGAACAAGTAGGTCGTGATTCTAGAAAGACAGTTTATTCATTTCATTTAAGAAAGGATACAAGATCGTCTCCATACATACCCTTGTCCCCACTATATTTCTAGCTTATGACTGATGTTAATATGAGCAGCACTATCCAATATAGCTGGCTGTCTCAGTATAAGAAAGGAATCATTGTATTAATATCTGCTCAGTGGTGATTTTCTTATGGCCATGGAAGAAGATGTTTTTTGAAAGGGGCAAGGAGAACCAAAAGACCACACTCTCTTTCTCTGTTCTACTTGATGTGAAAATAAAAACTCTAAGATGACTGGCCAGAGTAATGAGTAAAATCTGTGATCGGAAAAGATAGTAAAGCTAACGACTCAACATATGAAACTTGACTTTGTTGTCAAGTTTGTGGAAAAATACAGAACAGGAATATTCCAAATAATTTTAAAATGTGTAATATTTAATTGTATATATACTGGGATTTAACCTAGAGGAGAAAAAAAAAAGATATGTCTTTACTTAATTGATATTGCTGTTCTCAGACTGTCGTGTATGTGTTATGGAATAAAAAAACAAATAAGTAATTACATTAGTGTCACAGAACCAGAGAGATTTGGCAAGGGAGAAATAGGATACAAACATAAAACAGATGAGGTTAAGTAAAATCTCTGTAGTCCTGAATTAGAATTACAAGTGATCATGATGTATTAAAAAAAGATTTCTTAGCTCTGTCTACTGAAAAATCCAGAAACAATGATCCAATAAAATCCTTGGATCCTCATGGTCGTCTCTAATATTGTTTTTCTCCGAAAGAATACAAGGTTCCTTGGAAGAAGTGGCTGATTCCACATCTTGGGCAGGACATATACAAGATGAGTATGAAACAATTTGTCATATCAAAACAAGGATACAAAGACTACTAGGGTAATGATAAAAGGACATGGGAGCCTACTTGGTTTTTTGAATAGCCCAAACTGGGGGCACAATTTAGCACCAGTAAGTGTGGAACTTGTAATGGATTGAAATACAGCTAAAATATTTAAATCAATGAGGTCATAATAATACTCAAAAAAAAATCCCACAATTCACCATTGGCCTCCGAAGGATGCCAAGAAACCAACTCATTTTTAAAACTAGCAAATAAAATACTTATTCTGATTTTTCTATGCAATCTACATTTTGGAGTAACAAAATTGCTGATGAGGTGAATTTTCTCTTTATTGAAGTAGTCCAGCTAATAATTGAAGAATAAAAGACATAACTAAAACATGATCATTTTCATAAAATAAGAGATTTAGGCCAGAGGTCAGCAAATTTTTTCTATGAAGGGTCAGATGGTAAATATTCTAGGCCTTGAGGCCCATATGGTGCCTATTGCAACTCTGCCGTTATAACATGAAAGAGGCCATAAACAAACAAAAATGAATGAATTAGTCTGTGTTTCAATAAAACTTTATTTACAAAAATAGGCTGCAGGACATTTTGGCCCATGGGCCACAGTTTATTGACCTCTGATACAAGCAATGATCACCAATGACTGCTAATATTATCAAAAGAGAGACAAGATAGTATATGCCTCCTGATAGAAGTATATAACAATATATAACACAATTTATGCAGTATTCTCACACACACACATGCAAAATGAACCTACGTCTGGTCAAGGCTCTAGGTCTAAATATCAGAGAACAAAGGAATCAATTGCAATAGAAAGGGCAATAACTTTTTAGATCCTGATTCAAACAGATAAAGTACATGTATTTACATATATATTTGTACAACATACATATATGTGAGACAGGTAGGAAAATTTGAACACTAATTGGTTATGTGATGATGTTAATATATTGTTAGTAATTGTTAAGTGAAATATGGTACTGTGGTTACATTTTCAAAGAGTATCTTTTATACAGAATTTTTACATGTGAAATTATACGTTGTCTGGGATTTGCTTCAAAATAATCTACAAAAGGGAGCAGGGAGTGCATGGGGCATAAAATGAAATTATATAGAAATGGATAGTTATTAAAGTTGAGTGATGAGTACACTGGGGCTATTACACTATTTTGTCTAGTTTTGTGTACGTATAAAGTTTTTCATAATATAAAGCTTTTAAAAAGCTAAGCAGAAGAATATACTTAGTAGTACATAAATTTCAGTTTCTTATCTGGAAGACTTTGGATTTTCCTGTATTTTTTTTGAGATTTTCCCCCTTCTTTGACAGTCCTTTGTATTTGTCCATTGCAAATTCATGTTCTTTGCTTTTGATTATTCTCTTGATTTTCAAGGCCGTATAGATTTTATTTCATCTAAAGAAAAAGCTAGCCTCTTAAACTTTGGGGTTATTCCTCATAGTTCTTTACATAGCATGTTCATCAACACTGTAAAATAACTCTAACTTGTTCTAAGAAAGCAATGTCTTGAATCCAAATCTAAATTCAAGTTTCTTTCTAGTTCATGATGAAGGTCATAGCAACCCTACTGGGGTTAGCTTGACAATTTAGATGACTTATTATGTAGTTATTACTTTATAACCATATGTATTATAACAGCATTGTATGTTACAAATGAATGTTTCATCATATCAAGAATAGGATATACTCATTTTTATTATGCTTATTGATTTATGTCATTTTATAATATTTAATCAATGAAAGTGGAAGTGTGATACACTTCTGAGCTTAATACACAAAGTAACAATGAGAAACTCTCGGAAAAATAAGCAATAAAACTATATTTTATGTTTTATAGAAATGTTAAAATCTTTCAAATTACACTTTTATCCATATATACCCAGCAAGTTCTCATGTATAATTGGAAGCATTTGAGTTTTTATTTTATGATATTTGACTTGATGATTTCACTCTTAATTTCATTTAAATTATTCATAAGAAAGCATCACATACCTCTTTAAAAGATATCTCCTTAAGACTTCTAACTTCTTTGCTCAATCTCTCCACTAATTCTTATTATTCGTTTATGTAAAGACTGTGATAATTATTATTGTAGTCACAGCAACTATCCTTTATTAAGTCTCAACCATGTTGCAGGCACTTTGTATACGTTCACTAAATTTTTAATATTCAAAACAACCCTGGAGTGATGGCCTTACTGACACTGCATATCCGAAAATGGAGACTTAGAGAAGGCAACTAATATTCCTGAGTTTCTAGTCTTAAATGAAGAGCTAGGTTTCAAGCTTAGATCTGAGTCTCTAGAGCCCCCAACACTGTATAAAATCACTAAAGCTATGTCAGAAACCTACTATCATTATGGAGACACCCGCCCCCCCTTCCAGCCTAATGTCAAATGTGCTATTCTTTACTCCAAGTGAATATCATACGTTTACGTATTACCGGCAAGCAAGGGGCACAGGATAGAGAAATAGAAATGATACCAACTCTCTGGAATGTGCATTCCACTGAAAATGTTAAGATGATATTCTCAATAAAAAAGGATCAGTTTGAGGTGACCTAGTATATGATTTCAAAATACACAAAGGCTAAATTAATCTGATTCCAGAAAATGTAAAATATGAGAAAAATTAAGAAGAATAATGAATCATCTAAATACTAGAAAAAATATATTACAATTAGATTTTGTTTACTATGAGATTAAGAACTTTTATTTTATATAAAGCGTCTCCTAAGACTGTTTTCTTAGAGGTCACATTTTTTGTGTGTGTGAGGAAGAGTAGCCCTGAGCTAACATCTGTTACCAATCCTCCTCTTTTTGCTGAGGAAGATTGGCCCTGGGCTAACATCCGTGCCCATCTTCCTCTACTTTATATGGGACAGCACCACAGCATGGCTTGACAAGCGGTGCATTGGTCCGCACCGGGATCCGAACCTGCAATTCCTGGGCCACCGAAACGGAGTGCAAACTTAACCGCTACACCACCAGGCCAGCCTCTTAGGGGTCACATTTTTAACATTTTGGTATGTAGATTCACCTACATAAAATGTCTTCAAAATACATTTGGAGGGTTATATAGTCAGATTTATCTCTTTATTCGTAGTGATGGACCATAAAAGAAAAGATTCTGGGACTTGAAATTCTGTCCCAAAATTAAAATTTGGATCTCATTCTCTTCTCCAAGAAAATAGTTGTAGTAAGTTCTGGCAATTCTTTTGAAAATTAGAAATTTTCCATAATCACAATTCAGATGAGTTGCAACTCTCCAGGGCAAACCTACACATTTAACAGCCATTAATTCTACAAACGGTCACGCAGCGCTTCTCAGTGCATGGCTCCATTCTCTACTCTCACATTCTCCACTCAACTCACACTGAATGTGAACCTCTTCATTTCTTTCTAGGTTTCATGTTCTTTCTAGCTTCCAGGTAATACAAGTTGCTCTCTGCCTGAAACTCACTTCCACCACTCCTCCCCGGGCTAAATCCTCCCATCCTTCAGGGCTCTACTTAGACATTCCTCTAGGAAGCTTTCGCAGACTTCTTGCATTTGTTTGTAGCACATAGAGGGATTTCTATCCACAAGCATGAACCTATTCTAACTCCTTCCAGCATGGCAAGGGTGGGGTCTTCATCTTGGTGTTTGACTTATTCTCTCTCCTCCAGGACATGGGAGTTAATGTTCCTACTTTATGAGTTTGCTGAAACAAAATCCCAACTACTTGTTAACAAAACGCAAGGGAAAGTTATTGGTTTTTCAAGGGGAAAAAGCGATTGCTAAAACAAGAACACTATGCATTAGGAAATCATAAGGTTGCAGCAGCAGGCTAAGTAGACAACTAAAAATCACCGTGAACACTCTTTTCCATCACCATTGGACAGTACAGTGGGACTGACATCTAATCTCTAAAGTGCATCCAAGGAAAGGGAAATCAGAGGCTTGTCCTCTGTTGCTGGTGTGACACCTGCATTGACAATCCCAGTCCCAGCTTGTACAATCTGTTTATTTGAGGCAGTCAATTTTATTTTTTCTGCAGAACTTTAAGGCTTCTATTCAAAATGGCTCTTGGCTGTTACTCATTGGGCATCTACGTGTAATACAATTGCTGTACCAATTGGTGGTAACCAAGATGGTGAAGCAAGCTATTTGCTTGCCTTCAAATAGCTGGAAATCTGGTCTTCGCTCCTGCAATTACATCCCAGGTTAGAACTCTGCTAGGAGTAGGAAGGTTCCAATGAAGTGAGGGAATAGATCATCTAAAAGTTGGCAAAGTCTGTGGAAATGATAAATATCTGTTCACTCTATTTTATCAAGGACATCCCTTGATTATCTCTTTAGAATGAGGACCAGATCGAATTTTGTAGTTATAGAGGCCTGCTTACTAGGAAAAAATAGCCCCATGGGAAAATGCCATCTTAGGCATTTAAAATGGCAAATGACAAGCTTGTGTCTTTGTGTGCACGTATGTGTGTTTTAAGTATTTGTTTTAAGTATTTGAAATATGCCCAGAATAACACTGCAATTCCAAAGTTTGATAAGATGCCCCTCTATATGTTCATGTATCATTTTGTACTTCTACTATCATAGCATTTACCACACTACATTGACTGGCTAATTTAAACCCTGTGAAGGCAGGAACCATATTATTGCTCATTTTTGTGTCTGCAGTACCGAAAACAGCCCCAGACACAAAGTACTCAATAAATACTGAGTGAATGTCATATCAATGGTGAAAGACAGAGTGGGTTCTGGCTATCCTTTTTACTACTCAACATAGTCATGTAGCTTCTTTATGTGTATTTTCTTATCCCAAATACCATTAATTCCCAAAGCATAGCAATCGAAGAATTGTATGACTCTCACCCTAGTGATGAAGCCAAAACCCAGTTAATCTTATTGCTCTGTTTATCCATCAACAAAATACACAGGAAGGCAAGAAAAGTCCAAGAACACTTTGCAGGCTACTCCACAATACATTTCCGCATTTTCAGGTGGTTGAAAACGGCAGCAAATAGATACTTTTTCAATTAATTTTAAATGAAAAGACAACCTGAACAGAGAATTCCATAGCAGAGATCATAGTCAGAATGCCCTGGCACCAAGTGTCTCAAGATTAAATCAAGGACAGATTAATGCCCTGCTGAGTCATAACTCATTGACAAACCCATATTACATTTTTCTTTGTAAAGCATTTTTGAATAGAATGTTACTGTACGGAGTCCAATTTTAGAAGTAAAAGATTGAAAGGTCATTCAGCCCTTTTTGAAATGACCTGAAAGTTTCCTCTTTGCAATACAGTGTATAGTATTTTCTCCAGTTTAGTTTTTTAAATATTAAATAATTTGTTCAAATTTCCACTGAAACTAATTTCTGTGAATTTGGTTTCCCATTTCTCTTAGAACAAAAGTCAAAGGATTTAATGCTTTGGACCCTATATGTCCTGCCCCCCCACACCCATTATATCACTTAGTTCTTCTCCTCTATGCCGTGACCACCCTTTTGAGCCTCCTTGTTCTTCCTGGTACATGCCAGGCATGCTCCAACCTCAAGACCTTTGCACTGGCTGTTCACTCTGCCTGGAGCACTCTTCCTTCAGATATCAACATGGATCATCACTCTCTTGCCAATTTCACAGCTTTATTCAAACGTCATCTTTGAGTGAGGGCTTCCTTCCTTCCCTGTCTCTATTAGAACCTTGCCCCAGCACCCCTCATCTCCCTACTCAGATATACATCTTCCATAGTACATACCACTTTCTAACATAGTATATAAATTACTATTTGTTATCTTTAGTGTGAGTTTCTCCCCATCAGAGTGCAAACTGCATGAAGGAAGACAATTTTTTTCTCTCTCTCTCTCTAGCACCTTGAACAATCAGTGCCCAGCATATGTCAGGAAATATTTATTGAACAAGTAAATGCAATACTTACATATTAAGAAATCGAGTATATAGCTCTCCAAAGTACTTAAAGAGGATGAACAACTTCAAAATCTTTGATTTAAAAGAGCGGAATTTTATATACAGCTTGATTACAATTATGTAAAAGGAAATTTAAAAAGCCGCCAAACAAAATCCCATGCACAGTGATTAAAAAGGAGGAGAATGGAAGATTGTACATACAACAATAAAACCCATAGAAATTGAAATTGTATGATGAGATTATGGATAATTTTTTCTCTTCCTTTTAATTTTTTGCAATGTCTAAATCACTTTAGCATTAAAAAAAAACATGAGAAAACTAAATATATAAAAAAGCTTTAAAAATTCTCTCTGAAGAAATCAAGAGATTTTCAAATAGCTTCTATGACCAATCTCTAAAGAGAATCTAAATTTAGGAAAATCTCTTTTTATCTTTCTTGAGGATTTTCTTTTCAGTTAGGCAGAATTGAGTCTTTTAAGTTTAGAGATCTTTGTCTGAAAACCCAGTGAGAGAATATTGGCATCTTTAAGTCCTTACCTTAGGCCTAAACCTGGGTGGTTTGGTTTTGTTCTCCTCTTCCTTCTATTAATTTTAACAGGAGGACTTAATTAGACTGGAGGGCTTATTTTAACCATATTTAGTTGTAGAAAAACCCAGCTGTTTTCAGGAAAGTGAGCTTTTAAACTCAATAGAAACAATTCTGTTACTCATAATATCCAACTACATCCTATAAAAGGAAGTGTGGCCAATTTAACAGTGAACAATTTTATAATAAACAAATGCCTTTGACATCAATGACAGTTAAGTGTTGCTGTATTTTAGCAAATGCATCATTGGTTATCACAAGCACTTCACATTGACTTGGTTTCTTTTTTACTTTTATAAAAAAAAAGTTTAACAAATAGCATAGTGGGGAAGAGTTTATACAAAAAAACCTTCCATCTCACCTCTTTCAAACTACAATTTCACATTCCATAGAGGCACCCCTTTGAACTCAATGAATCCATTCTCTATTTGGATTATTCATTTGATTCACATACAATAACTCCCCCCTTTCTTTCTTTTCCCAATTTGTGATATTTATATTTTGTTTGAATCTTATATTGGTTAATATCTAAATTTAACAAAATTTTTCAACCTGTGTTTCTTGTTCCATACACTTTCAGAAAAACCTGTGTATTTTTACGAAAAATTCCAAGACAGTCATTATTTTTATTTTTTGCTCAAATAAAAAAAGTTTATCTGAACCCCCAATTCCTTCCTTCCTATTATATTCTTAATTTTAATTGCATCTTCTTTATTAACAATGTAATTATTTTTAAAGATATTAGTTAAGTTTATTGATATGATTTTCCAATTTCTGTAATGATCATTATTTTCTGTAATAATTTCTTGCCTCTTTTTATATTCTTCTTGTGAAACGCAGCCAAGAGTAATCCTTTCTGGAAGGGTATATGGGTGATTAGTTTCTATATATCTGAAAATGCACTTATACTGTCCCCACTCTTGCATAATAGTGTGGCTTGTGTTGATTTCTAGAAATAACAGCATTCTGAACATATTATTCTTTTGTTTTCTGGCAACCATTTTTGCTGATGAGAAGCCTACTTTTATTTCATTCTTTTGTAGGCAATCTATCATCTTTCTGGTAGATTATAAGATTTTTTTTTTTTTTTTTACTGAGGAAGATTCACCCTGAGCTAACATCTGTTGCCAATCTTCCTCTTTTTGCTTGAGGAAGATTCACCCTGAGCTAACATCTGTGCCAAACCTCTTCTATTTTGTATGTGGGTTGCCGTCACAGCATGGCCACCAACCGGCGATGTAGGTCTTCGCCTGGGAACTGAAGCAGTGCCGCTGAAGCGGAGAGTGCAGAACTTATGGTGGCCACTACGCCACCAGGGCTGGCCCAAGATTTTCTTTTTATAACAGATGTTCTTCAGTTTTATCACAATATATCTAGATAGAGATTTATTTCTCTCTTGCTTGGGACCTATGTACATGATTTTTTTCCAATTCTTGAACAGACTCATCACATTATCTTCAGTATTTCTTCCTAATCATTTGCTCTATTTTCTACTTCTGGATTTACTATTGGACATACCTTGGAACTTCTCATTCTGTTCTTATGTTTGTTTGTTTGTTTAACTGCTCTTTAATATTTTTTAAACTTTTAGTCACTCTGTGTTGCAATCTAGATTAAGTCCCTGGTGTTATCTTCTGAATCATGAATTCTGTCATCCCTATCTCTCATCCTTATCTTGATGTTTTTAATTCCAATTTTTAAATTTATTTTCAGCATTTTTCATTCGTTCTTTCCTATCTGTCTAGTGTTGATTTTTAAATTTTTTAATAATTATGTTAATTAATTAATGATTTTTTTTGTTTCAGAATTTCTTAGGGTTTTTTTTTTATTTTAGTAGATACAATTCAATCTTTTTACCTCTTTGAGATTCTAAATATGCTTGTAAAATATTTTTCAAATTAGTTTATTATTTTCATTTTGTCTGCATTAAATTCATATTGCAGTAATTGATTTTGATTTTGTTGGCTGTCCTTTTTGGCATTAGTTTTTAATAATAATTTATAGGCTTTCTTGATTGAGAATTTGTTCTCTCTTGCTCGTTCTATCTCTCCATCTCTCCCTTCGTTTATTTCTGTCTGAAGTTCTGCAGTTGATTACACATTGCTCCCTGCCTGGGGCCCTCAGGTCAGAATATGATCTGTGTTGGAGTATGCTACTCTCATGCTGCAGAGTAATAAGAATATTTCAAATTCAGATACTTGAACTAGTGGGAGACTTGACCCAGGCATCAGATGCAAGGTTGAGTCTCTTTCTCCTTTTTTTTAGAAATTCGGTTCAATTTACACAGGCCTTACTCTCAGTCAATGATCTGTTACAATTCTATTCAGCTTACTTTCTAGGTTAGGGATGCCCTATTCTAGTCTCTGATTTCAAGCATGACCTTTCCTCTAGACCCTTCGTCCTTGAACCTCATTCCTCAACTAACAGACCCACTACTCAGCAGCCTCTGCCCTACTTACTGCTTTATATTTCTCTTCTGGTTCAGATTGACAGTGAGGTTTACTTAGCTTTTGAATGTGACCGTCTTTTTAATTTTATCTCTTTCTGTACATAATTAGACAGAGGAGACTTTCAGAATGAGAATAAGTTGTATAGACAGCAGGATAGTATGCAGTGGAGGTAGTAGACATAAAATGAATTAACAAATTTAGGGCATGTTAAAACAAAGGACATGTTAATAGGATCTAACAGATAGAGAAGAGAAGCTGGCAGAACTAGTAGAGTATTTTTCATTTTTCTGACATAAAGAGTGAGGAGAGAGAAGATCTCAGTCTGAGTTGATCAAGTTGAGAAAAGGTTTCAGAATTGCCCAGGCAGCATTCCTGTATGTCTTGACAAAATGATTCCTATTTTTTGGTAATTATATTATAGAGAGGAAAGCATATAGCAATTACAGGTGGAGAAACATCATATAGAGGCAGAGCATGGGGTGAACAAGAGGAGAATGTGGGCTATTAATAAGGTCTTATACTGTCCTGCATGTTTTAGAGGTTCTGTGTACAGTACCATCTCTTGTGTTTCCCAATGACGTTCTTGAGTCAATGCAGACGAATGGTTTCCAACTCTAAGATATTAATGCCCAGGCCACACTTTCAGAGATTCTGATTTAATTGTTCTACTGTAGGGCATATGATATTTTTTAAAGCACCTCAGATGCTTCAAATGTGTGGCTAGGATTGAAACACTACTCAGAAATTCTGAGCGGATCAACATCATGTGGTTGCACATCTATATCATCTGGCCTCTACCGCATTTTGACCATAATGCTTGAAAGTAACCTTGGACAGAGAAACAGTAGGAATCCATTCTCTTAATGGGCTGTGTAAATTACTTTGTGTATTAGTTTCCAATTGATGCTGTACCACAAACTAAGTGTCATAAAACCACACAAATTTATTATGTTACAGTTCTGGAGATCAGAAATCTGTGTTCTGAATCAGGTCTGTGTTCCTTCTGGAGGCCCTAATGGAGAATTTAGTTCCTTGGCTCTTCCAGCTTCTAAGGGCCTCCTGAATTTCTTGGCCCTTCCATCCATCTTCAAAAGCCTGCAGGGTAGCATCTTCAAATCTCTCCCTCTGACTCTAAACTTCCTGCTTCCCTCTTATAAGGGAATCCCTCTTGTGATTACACTAGGACCATGGGATAATCCAAGATAATATTCCTATCTCAATATTCTTAACTTAATCACATTTGCAAATTACATTTTGATCCATAAGGTAACATATTAGCAGATTCTGGAATTAGGACATGGACATCTTTCGGGAGAGTGTATTATTCTGCCTACCACAGTTCAGGATAGGAGTGATTGTAGTAACTTGATGATTAGATCGCTCTCAACATCCCTGAAGTCCAGGGAAACTATACCGTTTCAGAGGGGTTTATGGGAGCATATCATGGAATCATATTGTCAAGAACAACTATATGATTTGAATAGAAGGGGATATTTCAAAACATGAAGTTATACTGCCTTGGTGTGAAGTCTGATGCATCACTTTCAATAATATTACTTTGTCCCTCCCTTTGTCAGATAAAGACATTGGTTCCTCCAGCTCTTCCTCTATTGTTTTTCCCACCTTCCATATCCTACCATCTGTCTATTACTCTTGCATTTTTACCTTGCTAATATTGGTAACATTTGCATTCTGCTCTACATGCAAAACTGTCCTCCAAACTCTGGCCATGGATTGACTCTACGAATTGGAAAATAGTGTTAAGCATTACATTTTTGTGGCTATGTAAAGATTTTTCACTGCTGAGCCAATAAGTATGCTAGAAATATGTTTTCTTCTCTCTTGCTCAACTGTTACTACCTCTGGATGACTTGATGAAAAACGTTCCTAATTTCAATAATAAGAACAACAACAACAAAAATGGATTCTCTTTTCTTGTGCTACAATTATGGATTTAAATGATCATATTTTCAGTTGTCTCATCATGATTTTCTTGAAAATATTTTCTTCCTAGAATTTATTTCCTTCTTTAAAAAATACTATTTGTCTTTTTTGTAGCCACAATTTTTTTGAGTTCTAATAATACTATCTAATTTATCAAGTCCTCCTTTTTCCATGAAACTTCCTTCCAGAACCTTCTATCCTCTGGTTCCAGTCTTGATTGGTTATTAATGGGGTGGTGTACAATTGTCATTCTCAAACCTCTCTTCTCTTCTCTATTGAATTAAATTACATGCTCCTGGATTGATCTCATTTGTTCCTCATTCTTAGAAGACACCTTTGCTTTGTTGCAGTATATCTTTAAGTAACATCGTTTTAAAGGGATGCAGGTGAAGTAAACTTTCTGAGTTCTTGTAGGTATGACAATGTCTTTATACTGTCCTCATGTAATGAAAAGTTAATTGGTTATAAAACTGTATATTGAATATATATGTGTATGTATATCTATGTATATTTTCTTTGGTATATTCAGAACATTAAGAACATTGTAATATCCTAGAATCCACTTGTATAACTCATATTTCTTCTGTTTTTTACTCTGGAAAATTTTAAGATCTTCTATTTATTTCCTAAAATTTCAAAGTTAAGTGTTCAGGTGTGGATTGGATTTTTTAAATTCATTGCACTAGCCAATCAGATATGCTTTTAATCGGAAAACTTATCCTTTATCATCATTGGAAAATTCTCTTCTATATTATCTTTGATAGTTTCCTTCTGTCTTCTTTTACTGTTCTCTTTTTTCTGAACACTAATTAGTGGAATGTTGGACCTCCTGGGTTGCTGGCTTCTTTCTTATTTATTTTCTATAATTTCTGTCTCTTTGCCTTTCTTTTTCTTTTTTGGAAAGTCTTTCAGGTTATCTTCAAATATTTCAATTTTTTATAATTGCTAATCAAAATATCCTTGTTCTTATTCTCCATCTTCTTTTTATAATGTCTTGGGTTTTGTACTTGTTTCCTAGGTGCCATATTTTCTCAAATCTCTTTGAGGATGTTAGATGTGCTATTCAAGATCCCAGTCTTGCATCACAATGTAAATGAGTGCTCTTCTGTCTTCATGGAGCAAGTCTTACTGTAAAAAACAAAAGAAAAAAAAGTTAAGAAAAGCAAGCAGCTAATTCAAGATTGTGCTTAATGCCATGGCTGGTTTAGATTCTGACACAAGCTTCTTACATCTCTAGGAACAGTAACAAATAGTTGTGTACTGACAGCCAGGCTTTGGAGCACACTTTGAGTAGCCCTGCATCAGTGTATATTAAATCCCTTGCTGTTTCCTGAATAATCTGTTTCTTCCTGTATTCATTTTTCTGTTTGTTTCCCTCAGTCTTTCTCTTTAGTATTACTAGTATGCACCTTTCTAGTGATGCTTTGTGCATAAGATTGAAGAAATTGGTAGCTAGTATGGGTTACCTGAGTCATAAGATCCATAGGATTATTTTTCTGTAAGTCTCACCTCTGAGTGAGAATTCCAATTGCGAGTTCTGTGTGGGGCAGGGCAGGTTATCTCAGATAGAGACCTGACTCATTTCTGAATCCCTTGAGTTCAGGAATGAGAAGAGCATCAGTGCCCCAAAGTCTTAGTTTTCAACAGACATTTTAGGCCATTTCTTTAGAGAAGACTTATCTGTTTTCTACCTGGAGGTAAATGTTGCTTACCTATGGAGCCATAGGTGTATTTGGCCTTTGTAAAGGTTTTTAACTTATTCCTCTGTTTTCATCTCTGAATCTCAGACCAGCCCTCTCCATTGAGCACTAACTTTGGGCCCACGTTTTCCCAATAATTTCATGGAGAGAAAACTGCTTCAAACTTCTCTGTAGCTCTGTTGTACTGTGTTCCAGGCTGCAGCTTTCCTCTCTCATCCATTCAGCCATGCTCGTCTGCTTTCTATCTTTCAGAAATTTGTTGAAATCTCTTGTTTATTTCCGACTCAACTCTCAAAAATCTCTTCTCCATTAAGAGATTATTTCTTTTTGTACTTGTATGCATTTATTCAGGCAGAAGGAGGGTCCTGGGAAGAACCAGAGGAAACATGTGTGTCTAGCAGGTCACTGTAAACTGGAAGTTGATTAATATGACTTAAAGCCAGTAATGAAAGAAAGCAAATGTTAAATACAACCTTGGTGACTATTCAGTAATATGTAACTCCATTGATCAACAATATCTCTAAGCTAACAAAAACATTGTCTTTTTTTCTGTGGAAAGGTAAAACTGGCCATACATAACAATAATTTGAAGTTTTTTCAGTAGTGGTAATGATTGTGTAAAAAATCTACCTGAGCTCCCTCACTTGAACTCCTTCTGACCGAGGGCACTGATTTTCTGAATCAGCTAGAGGACGTCTCATCACAAAAGGAGCAAAATCACCAATCAGACCATGGGGGATAGAACTGTGTACTTTGTTGTCACAGCACTCGGAGCTCACTATTGAACTAGGCAACAACAAAGTAAGTGTAACTATATTAAATAAGAAAATTTGTGGTTTTTTTAATCCTAAGTACTCTCTGCATTAGAGTCCATTTTAAAGCATATTTAACATTATTGTAAGGAGCAGTGGATTTTGAATAAAGCAGATTTGTGTTTGAATCTCTCCACCAGGCAACATATGTGGAATCTTGGACAAATTATGTAACATCTCTGAGGCTTAGTCCTCTCATCTGACTCGTGGGATTTATATAGAAACCATTTTGCAAGCTTCTTGGGAGGACTTTACTCATATTACATTTTACATAGCATGCCATCAAAGTTTTTCAATATTTTTAATAGGGAATTATTTTCAATATTTCAAAAGTGGTCAATGAATGAAATGGAATAAAATGAGGATATTCCCTTTCTATATCTACAGCTAAGAATTCTGTTCAAATGCATATATCATTGCAAGGTTCAGTTTTGTTTTTATACACACACACACACACACACACACACACAGCTTACAAACTACGTACAAAGTAATTTGGCTTTCAACATTTTACAATGTATTATTTTTCAAAATTTATAAAAAGTAAGTTCTGAAAGAATGTGCAACTAGGGCCCTTTTTGAAATCCCATGGGGTAACAAATTCTTTGATGTGCACAGAGAAGTTAGGATGGGAAAAAAACAAGTTTTCTTAATCTAATTATGCTTAATTTGTTGCTGCCTAATTCAATAGTGAGCTCAGAGACAGTAACAAAGTAAATAGTTTGAGTAAATAGATACATATGCATTTTCAGACAATTTGTGAGCTCAGTTTCATACATACATATGTAATTGAGCTCACAAATTTTTAAAACAGAGCATGACAAGCATAGGGAGCTCATTCCATTCACAATATAACTCCCTAAAAAAAAGTAGACAAAAAGTAGACATTTCCAAACTTGTGGGTATCTGACAAAGAAAGAATCCCTTACTCAGCCTATACACACCCAGCCACCTTAACCTTTCCTTTCCCTAGCTTTTTCTAGAGAAAATCCACTGTCCAGGGGGGGAATGTGTCTGAACCACACACCTCTTCCCTTCACAGACCGGACATGCTGCCTGCTCATCTTTCCCTCTCACAACCATTTATAACTGTTTATTTCCCCTCAGGAAACCTTGGCGGTGGTTGTGGTCATTGCCGTTGATGCTGTTTTTCCCTCCCAAACACAATACTCCCTTTCTCCCTCTTCTATCTCCTGCACAGTTACCTTAGAATAATCCTTTTCCCCCTTAGCAATTCCTTCCATGAGTGAGCACAGAGAAACAATGGCCTCAATTATGGCTCATAAGCATTCATGATACACCTGTAATAAAGAGCGAAGGAGAGTCTCCAATTGTGAAGTGAAATTAGACACTATCACAAGCCAGCACCGGGCACCGCTAGAGCCCTTGAGTGGGCCCAGGAGTCCCCTTCAGAATTTCCACAACAGTCTCCACCTACATCCTCATCTTCCTCTAATTAAACCTGTTTTCCTCAAGCACCAGCATTGCCAAAATAGTCCTTTTCAATTTTATTATTTTCCTGTGTTGTTTGATTATTAGTGTGAAAACACCCATAATTTTTATAGATTTTCTCTGAAAATCTAAAACAATGTTTCAACAACATTGAATGTCAGGGGGAGGTTGGCCTAAGCTCCTAATCACCATTATGATATTATTGCTGCAGGAAAATGCATGCTGAGTTCCACACAAGTGACTTACAAATGAAGTTTCTGAACATAACCCACACTGAATGAGGGGACTGCTTATATAGATTGTTTGGAAACCACTGCAGCTCCGTTCCATTAAGCATCAAAAATTCTGCAACTTAGGATGTAAATAAATGAAATTATTCTCCAGCCTAAACAATGTTGCAGCGAGTACCTGCTCACTTTTGGAAGTTCATTTTTCCTTCACCTGGCATAAATCATTATTTAAACTGGTCACTTAAACCAGAAGACCAAATTAATACTAATAGAAATACTGAGAAGCCACACAGAGGATGTGAAAACAGCCAATTTTAAGGACTACAACAAAAAATAAACATAGTGTATATAAAACATTTGGCTACTTATAAAATGTCTGAAGACATTTCAAAAATCAGGACAGGAAGGCAGTCCTACAAAATTAGAAAGATTTTTACAGAATATTAATAAGACATTGTGTGATTCCTTGAAAGAAATCTGTGACAGTAACTGTTAACGATATCTTGATACTTCTTGTTTTCCTAGCCAGGATCCAGATGTACTAAGAAATCTTTTTAAAAGGTGAAAAAAAATATTTTTTCAGATTTTTGCCACTAGTATAACAAGCACTCCTATTTGACCAACTGATTAAATTACAGTAGCAATACCTATTTGACTCATTTTGGGTTCATTTTGATCCAGAAAAAAAAAGACTGGGAACCATTATTATTTATAACTTGAGCATCATGCTGGAATATGTCGCTTGAATCTTGCTTGAATTATATTTCCTATGTGAAAATGAAATGGCTACACAAGTTACTCTAAATCTATAGTGTGTGTCTATGTCAGCACTCATAGAGACAGGAAAGATTTGTTTCTTTCTCTTTCCATATGTAAAAAGCAGCAACCTTACTGATTTTTTTTTCTTGTTTTATCCTGGAAGAAATGACATCCCTCCCATCCCCATACACACACACACAAAATTATGTTGCTGGCCTCAAAGGTTAGAGAACACATTCATGCAGAAAGACATGGATGACTGTAGAGAACGGGTTCTTTCTTACCATAATAAGGGCTTGCATATTTTGGCTAGGAGAAATTTGCACAAGGACATATTCTCCTACAGGTAATAGTAAGCAAATTCCTTAGGTTCACAGGGGAATTCACTGAAAATATGGTCTAACAGAACAATGGTGTCTAGCAAGACTTACCTGGTAGTGCTGTTTGTGTGTGTTGGCAGATCTCCACAATTGCTTTTGCCACCTGTGTGCCCCTCAGATACTGCCGCTGGAAGATTAGTTTCCTTTGCTTCAGGTATGAATCCTGCAGAGGCTGATAGATACAATGTGGTGAGGTGTCACTGGATGTAGGAGAGAGAAATGTCGATTTGACTGTGACAGAAGAAGGACGTTAATGGATGGCTTTATTTGTCACTTGGAAGCATACCGATGTCGCAAAAGGAGTTGAGAAAGTAAATAACTTTGTTTTTGCCTCATGGAATGGGTTCCTTATGAAGTATACTTCTATTAAGATCATATCACAGCTTTAGATCTTTCTAAATATGAATGAACGGGAAGGCCCAAGTTCCATTTCATTTTTAAAATGTTTTTCTATATAGTTTCAAGTTTTAAATGCTATTAGGAGGCTTCGGGGCCTACCTTTCCACTCTCTTCTCTTTTAAGGCAGATAGGGAAATACGTTAAAATGATCTCACCTACGAGGATGAGTAAAAGAGCACAAAAATTAAAAATTAGAACTCTGGTTTTTTGGACTCTTAGCCACATTAACTTTATGATCTCCCAATTCCTCACCTGCCAACAGGAGGTAATAATAGATCCTTACTTACCTCACTGGGTTTTTTTAAAGATAAAATAAGATGAATTATATGATAGCCATTTGTAAACTTTTAGCGCTAATAGAATTTACTGACCTTTCCAAATTGATTGCAAGAAAGCTCAAAATATTTTCTCAGAATTTTTCTGCAGAGCCATGTTGAGTGAGTCAAACATTTTTTGCAGATGAATCTTATGAGGGAAATGTGGTGTAAACATTCAACTCTAATTCCTTTCAAATCTGACTTTCACAATAAGGATAGCATGTACATAACGATCCAGATATTCCAAATCACAAGAATGAAAAAAAGAAGAAAAATAAGTTCACAAATACAAATGTGAGCTACCTATCCTACTTCAGACTGTAATTATTAATTTTACCATTAGATTTCCTCCTGCAGAAACTCACTGCTCCTCACTGATATTTTATTTGTGAGAATTAGTTAAATGAAAAAGAATGGAACATGATGCTCACTCTCCTTTCATGAAGTAAATTTTATCTCAAACTGTTGAAAGAAAGATGAGGAACTTGCTTTGTCTAGTCCCTAAGAGAATTCTGAGCATTCACAAAACAGGCACCTTTCTTCAAATATATTTCGCCTGTAAGCTAGCAAAGGTGATATACTTAGGACTAGCAGGAATGGTGATTAATTGCATAGTCAGGGAGAGAAAAATATAATAAGTTTCTAAACTATTTCAGTACACCTGCATTTGTACTAGATATTCCTAAATTCTTTTTTAAAAAATTCCATAACAAGGATCTAGCCAGAAAAGAACCCTAACTTGAAAAACAGAGGAAATTAGAAATGGAGGATGAGCCTGAAATTAGTGTTATTTAAAGAGTGGCATTGGCACCTACGACACGAATAAAAGTAATTAGTTTAACATTGTGCCTCCTCTTGCCAGTTTTCTTTTCCTTTTTGATGTAATCAAGCCCATTTCCTTCACTGTCCTAACTCATTGCAGGCTTCGTTGGAGCCACAAAGCACAAACCGAGAGGTTGTCTTTCCTGCCGGAAACAGCTCTCAACTCAGTGACTTCAGGCAGCCTGCAGACTCCCCACACATTTAAGCACTGGTGGCTCGAAAAGAGCGAGCTTCTGTTTTATTTGTTCACATTCTGAGTGCTACCTGATTCTGATTACATTGCAGATGGCTTGAAGCTGTCGGGGATAAATACAAGTGTTAAAGAAATCATTTGTCCCTGGGACTGGACCACAGAAGAACCGAGTCTAAAGGCTTCTTTGTGAGCCTATCGCTTAAGCTTCTTTACTCTGTATGCGAATTGTGTCTAGTTTACAGGTATCTAGATGAACTCTCTCCCTCTGTGTGTTTGGTTTTGTTTGAGATCGTGTCATTTTTCTTGATATGGAAAATTCTTGTGTCCTGAAGAAACGCTTTCACCTGCGAGTGAGGTAAACACATTGTGCACTGTTTTGCCGAAAGAGGGCAATGTTGCTGTTCAGAATTTCCTCATTCTGTTCCCTGGGACCTGGTCTCTCGAACGATAAATAATCGCTGCTGTCTCTTCCCTTTCATCACAGACAAGTTTCCACATGTCTCTTCGCTCTGTAGTTAATCAGGACTTTGTAACTATCTGTCCTACCTATTAACTGCATCCACTCCCAAATTGTTTAAAGGTTAACACATTTCACTCCATGCATGACTGACACACACAGGCAAACTGCTGTCTCTGAAGTTCTAAATTCTTCCTTTCCGTTTGCCAATGATAGGCAGGAGGAGAAACAACCCGCTTTAGGAAATATTGAAAGGTATTTGTACTATGTTCCTAATTGCAAATGGTCAATCAATGTATGATCCAATCATGGTCTCCATAGGCAACCAAACAAAATAAAAGGGAGAAAAAAAAATGTTCATTTTCAGTAAATTTACTCCAAAATTAACTATCATCTTATTAGTTAAAACATGATTCAAAATTAACACCGGGATGTTGACAATCTTGATAACTGGCATTCGATTTCTTTTGTGGGGAGTTCGGGGGGGGTGTGGATTTGCATGCTATAATTTTAAATTATTTAACACTGTGAATTCAGGCCTTTATGAAAGAGTTGTCTTCTGTAGGAGACTCTAAATTACTGATCTTCCTTCTCTTTAATAAGATGTTGCATTTTTTTCCCTCAGCAGTTTATTATACTTTAATAGGTTATTTCCACCTATTTTAACTCCTTCAAAAATTGTAGTTTAGTTGTTTTCTAGAAGCGCAATTTAGATTTTCAATGGACGGTTTGTTTGAGCAGCAGAATTCCTGGAATTTTCTTGTCAAAGAAACACTCTCAATCTCTACCAACACGCTTGTTTGTGCTTTTGCTCTTTGAAGCAATTGGCAATGTAACTGGACTGCTGTTGAGTGCTCCCAGAACAAACTGCTCTTGCATTGAATAAATTCACTAGCTCATTTTTCTTGCAGATATATGTGTGTTTGTGGATATGTGCATATACTGTGTGTAGACACACACACAGACACACACACACACACCTGTTTTTGTCTTTGGTTTTTTAGTCCAAAGTCATATTTAGAGTTCATTAGAGGGAAATAATTATAGACATTTTTCTTGAGTATTAAACATTACTGATATCATTTCCTAGAAACTGCAAGTAGGTGTTTTATCAGAACCAACAGTCCGAAAATATGAAAATTGCAGTCACTAAAATTAAAAATACATTAAGAGAAAGAAGAATTGGGCATAGAGTGGCAAATTCTTGGAGCAAGGGACAGTTTTAGATGGGCCTCTTGGTTTTCTTCGGTCTCCGAAGTGCCCCATGTTCCCATATTTAACTGGGCTTGAAAGATTTGAGTAGAATCTGCTATCTCAGGGACATCAATAAAACCCATAGAAGCTGTGTCTGCTGTAGGTGGTTCCAGGAAATCCTTATTTAACATTGACTTAGTTTACTGTGGCTCGGCTTTTTCATTTCTTCTGAGTTAAAGCCTGCCATCTCATTTCTGCCTCCTTCTCCTACTTCTGTCAGTATATGTACATGAGAAAGTCTATGTTATTAAAAGAATAATAACCATGTTGCAGGTTTCTGAACCCAAGATTGTATTTTCTTTCTCAAATATTCATTAAAAAATATAGATTGTATTTTATTGAAAGTGCTCTTTAATGAATAGTATTCCTGTTTGCCTACAAGAAGGAGCTTCCAGTGAAATTCCTTGACAGTAATTGTGGTCTGAATTGAGAACATACAGTAACGGAGTGCAGTTAATGGCCACCCTGTGGATTGAGTGCTCTACTTTTGTCATATCTGGCTACTTTTTAAAATGCAGAAATTAGTTAGGCCAGCAAAGAGTTAATTATGTGCTTGTGTCAGGAAACCCTCAATGAGCAGTCAGAGAGAGGAATTCTTTGTCTTCAATGCAAAACAGAAATTTCAAAGACCCTGGCAGATGATAATACATAAATAGTAACTGAGCATCTATTTTGTGTGTGTGCGTGTGTGTGCCATGTGTAATGAGAGAACAAGGGAAAACCCTCTAATAAGTCAGCCCAAACATTAAGGAGCACTAAATGAATCAAAGGCACATTTTAATTTCCAAACAGCTAAAATAAATAGGACAAAACACCTTTCCAGCCAAACTTCATCTTTCTGCTTCTCTACTTTGATTTCATTTCCTATCGCCTGATATTTACTAACATGTAAAAAAGCACTTGGAACTTAAAGAATGGGTCCTTTGTGTGAATATGATCCTCTCCAGCAGGTCTGATCAAAACAGACATTTCATAAATGGATTAAGATGCAAGAGATCAGGTTTGCAAAAACAAAGTAGATGTTGGTATTTTGTGAGATTTGGGGAACTAGAAAGCTATGTAAGTAAATAATTAAATCTTCTGATTTGTTAGAACTTGAAGAAAAGAGTAATTAAAAATATGTGTGTGTTTGTGTGTGTGTGTGTAAGTATACACACACACACACACACACACTCATAGTGAGCTGGTTAATATCTTAGCCATAGGGAATTTGCTCCGAAAAGCAAAAAGCTAACATAAGCAAGAACAGATAATTCTTAAACCTATCTAGGCTTTTATGAAAAGGAAGTGAATATGTTATTCTCAAAAGTCTTCTTAAAAAGAAAGAAAATCCTTTAAAGGTGGAGCATTTGATAAAATTCCTCAGCTCATATTTAGGGTCCCACATCAAGGATGAGCAGTGCATCAGTCAACTAGCGTTGCTCCCTTGCTACCCCACCTCTCTAGAAATGCACCACTCTAGATAGCTCTGCGTCCTCAGATTGTCCACATCCTATTTGGTAACGGAGGATTTAGACCTCCTATGAGAATCTGTTTTTTCCGAAACCATAATGCTCAGTAGCATATTTTGAAAAATAAGAAACTGAGGCTGTATCAAGAACCCTGTTATTATAACCATGTAAAAAATTCAGTCAGAGAAAACAATTCTTTTTTAACACTTGTCCAAATAATTGATTAATTTTACTCTCGCCTGATTTTGTTTTCCTTTCACAATTGACAGCTTTGGTAGAAAAGTCAGAGTCTGAGTTTTCATGCTCTATTCAGGAGCTGATCTCAGAAACGGCACACTTTTCATCTATACATAGCACAGGTAACCCTCATTTTCATATTTGAACTGAAAAGTTAGAGGAACAATTTTATTGTGATTAAAAGCTTTTTGCTTAATATTTCAAATCTTTACAAACAGTTTTTTTCTTTCTATTTCACTATGCAATTTTAATTCGCATAAATGAGTTTAATAAGTAAACCAACCGATTTTTTAAAACCACACTTAGCATGGTAGAATAAGTGCAGAGCAAAATAAATCGTATTCTCATACATCATATGCATGATGTCCAGCTAAATTCTGATCCTTTCCACAGGGGGGAAAGTGAAACAGAAAGAACATCACATTATTATGTTGATGTCAGTCGTGCTGAAAACCTGAAAAATCTTATTTGGATCTTTCACTGAATCAAGTGTGATACATAAGTATTTGTTGTATTGGAAATGAAAAGGCATATGAAGTGGCTCACAAGGGTAACCCTACAAATTTGCCATGTGGTAGTCAAATTAGTGCTTCCCAAATTCAGAGCAGTACAGAGCACCAAAGTAGATTTCAATATTGTCTACACTTTTTTAGAGAGTATTGGTTATAATCCAAGTGTTAAATGAGTTAGGAACACTTTAAAATGTAATTGTGATAAGTTTTAAATACTTTGATGTGAGGCCTGTCAATGCCAACATTTCCATCTTTGATCTAAGACATAGATGTCTGCATATCTTGGAGTTCACTTGAGGCAATAGTATTTTTAGGATCGAAACATGGGCATTTATACTCTTTGGTATATTGTATTAGCTAGCTAAGGTGAAAAGATTATGAAGAAAGTGGAGTATTCTATTTTAAAAACCAATATAACTTGTGACTTTACAGAGTTAGGAATAAGTCACAACCTAAAGATAGGCTGTTCTTTAGTAAGATTTAGAAGGTAAAATTTCAAAAAGATGATGCAATACAAGGGAAAAAAATGTATGCATGTATATA
Source organism: Diceros bicornis minor (assembly GCF_020826845.1). NCBI lineage: Eukaryota > Metazoa > Chordata > Mammalia > Perissodactyla > Rhinocerotidae > Diceros > Diceros bicornis. The sequence continues at coordinate 39,933,971 of NC_080749.1, read as the reverse complement.
AATGTATATATACATATACGTACAATCTTATTTTATTTCATTTTGGTTTCATAGTATCATTAATACTTATATTTACAGTTATTTTAAACTTATATGTAGTTTATAATAACTTCCTCTTCTTCAATGACAAATTTAATGTAGAGTGCTTCAAAGTACTATAACATAAAGAGATAACTGTTTCTAGAAACCAGAGAGTTTTTTGTAGTATTTATCTAATCGTCCCCAAAACTCTTCTCTTAGTATTTCAAAGTAACAATCTAACATTACCCTCATTCAATCAGGTAGGTTCTCATTCCACCCCTATGCCTGGCAAACAGCTGTCAGGGACATCAGTCTATTGTTTGTTCTTGTTGTCCTTGTTATTTTATTTTACTGTTTTTATTTCTAAATGTATAATGATACAAAAGTAGAAATGGCCATGTCAATTGTGAATGCTTGTAATTTTTTTATACTCATTTATGAAGGAAGAGCAAACCTTGACCGTCAGCAGACCATATCCATGCAGAATAACGAAATATACCAAGAGTCCATAAAAAAATAAATAAATAACAGCGAATTAAATCTCTTGGGCAGTTATAAATCAGTACTCCTGTTATTCTCTGCTCCAGACTCTGTTGTGGATGTGATCTGAAAGTCCTTCTGTCCAGAACATTTGCATCACAAGTGACAATAACATGTTAACAGCCAGAGCCGATGATGCCATTTTCCTAAAGATACCCTCCTCAGACATCAGCTCCAGGTGTTGTCTTATTTCCATGTTCACCGTGACCTAGAAATTTACTCTTCAGGATTCTAAACACATATCCCAAAGAGATATCTGGGCATTTGGACATTAAAAATCATTGCTAAAAACCAGAACAACACTTAAACATATATGTTCCCAAAATATGAGTATCCCAATATCTGGCACCAATCTGGCATTACAGAATTAAGTAAGCAAATTATATCTAAAAGTATGTAAACTTGTGAATATCTTTGTTATCAGCCATATATTAATGAACGCAATAGCAGAGTTCCCATTTGCTAAATCTGTTAGCTTGTGTGACAGTTTTCTGACTCAAGTTGGAGTTATGCTGAAGAATTTATAACCTGAAAATTGAGCCCTGAGTTCCTCCGTTAGGCCGCTATTTAAGTATGAATACAATATTTTAAAATTTTTAGTAGAAGGGAGAATGTTCAAGTGATCTGAGTATATCATTGAGGGTCAGGGCTGCTGTGTTCTAACCTTATCCTGCTGCTGCCTTGCTGTGTGATTTCAGGGGGCTTCTCAACTTTTCTGTGCTTTTACATCCATAAATAAAACAACGCCTGGGTGTAAAACACTGCAACATCTTTAAACGGTGTAAGAAACTCTATGTATGTCCTCCTCAACTAGGTACAGATATGCATTGTCAATCATATGAAAATAATAGTAAAAACCAGAAGACTACTCCAGCTGAAATAGAAATCAATTCCTAAAATGATATCTTGAATGATATTTAACCTGAAATACAAGGCTTATATAAAATAATTGAATTCCCAGTGTGCTGAATAACACAGTGATTATTAACCACCCTGAACAGGAATATATTTATACAGTGCTTGATACTTTCCAAAATCTCTTCATTTACATCATCCCATCTCTATCACATATCTCAGAATCACATAAATTATCCCTTAAAACTTATCCATCTTGGCAGCCTAAATCGCCTCCGTTGTTCCCTCAGCTTTAGAAACTGATTCCACAAGCCACACTGAAAATCCATCTCATAACTTTACAGGCTCAACTCACATATACGTTTATGGTGGGGATTTATTTCTGAGGAAATGTGTTTCCCTAACAGTTAGGCAGGAAGGAAACGAAGTCCTCAGGCAGTTACCCACGGGGAATGAGGGCTATCTGACGTGGTCCGTGTGCCCAGGCTAACACTATGAAGAGGGCCAGGGAAAGGCTCTGTTCTGTGCTTTCCGGACCTGATCATCCTTCAGGAAAATCAGCCACATGGTTATAAAGCTGACAACTTTTATAAGGAGTCAAACATTCTCATTTGCATTTCATCTAAATGCATCAGCTGCTTGGTGCATTTCTCACCATAAAGATAGAACAAAAGTTCCATCCAAAAACACATCATTGGTGGCACTTGGGAGGGGAAGTCCCTCTTTTCCTCCCATGTTGATCTCTGTCATCAGCGCCTGGTGGGACAGCTAGAGATCCTCCTGGAAACAAATGCTTACCTGATACAATGGTAGGTTTGGGTATTACTCACTTCAGGGTTGCTTGTTCCTTTGTTTGTTTTGATTTCGATGTGAAGGGAAACCTCCTGACCTCTTACCTTCCAGAGAATCCTCAGATGTCACAAAAGGAGAGATTGTTCAGGAGCCAAAAAAATAACCCAATTCCTTTCCTTCTCTTTTCCCGGAGTTTCCTTCTTTTACTCAACCTGTTTTGCTCCCTTTTTTTTTTTTTTTTGTAATAATAATACCTAGATCATAAAGCTGCTATGAGGATTAAATTGGCTGGTTGTTACATGTAAATCATTTACAACAGTTACTGGCACATAATAACTGCTCAAAAACATTAGGTAGCATAATTATAAAATGTTTTCCTAGGGCTGCTGTAACAAAATACAACAAACTGGGTGGCTTAAAACAACAGAAATTTATTATCTCCTGGTTCTGGAGGCTAGAAGTGTGAAATTAAGGTGTTGGTGGGGTCATGCTGCCTCTGAAGGCTCTAGGGGAGAATCCTTCCTCGCCTCTTCCCAGCTTCTGGTGGTTTGCAGCAGTCCTTGGTGTTCCTTGGCTTGTAGATGCATCACTCCAATCCTCTGTCTTCACATGACGTTCTCCCTGTGTCTCTGTCTTCACATGGCAGTCTTCTTATAAGGATACCAGTCATTTTGCATTAGGGGCCCACCCTACTCTAGTATGACCTCAACTTGATTACATCCGCAATGACCTTATTTCCCACTAAGGTCACATTCTGAGGTACTAGGGTTAGGACTTCAATAAATCTTTTGTGGGGAACACACTTCAACCTATAATGATACCCCATGTGTAAACTGACATTCCTACCTGCAAATGGACTGAAGCTGAACTTGTCTTCTACCCATAGGCAATCTGATCCTGCCAGCCACTCCCATCTCAGAGGATGGCACTGCCCCCTGTTTAATTGCCCATGTCACAAACCAAAGTTGCATTCCTTCATTCCTCCCTTTTTTCGGTCCTCTTATTTCTATCAATCATCAAATCCTATTGGAGCTTCCTCATTTGTATCTCTTCATTAGTTCTCATCTTTGTGTGTGCACTGAGACCACCTTTCTCCTGAATCATTCAAGTTTGCTGATTGTCTAGCTGTGCCCTTCGTAGACTCCAGAAAGCTGTCAATGATCACTCTAAAGATCAAGTCAGATCAGGTCAAGACCTTGCCTACAATATTTACTGGCTTCTAACTGCACTCAAAATCAAGTCCCAAATGCATATCCATTTCATTATCTGGGGTCTGCTCGTGATTCCTGCTCTCTGTCTCCCCACTCTGCCCCTCCAAATCCCAGCCACGCTTTACTACTTGGAGCTCCTCTACACGTGGGGCTTTCTGTTTCTTCCCGGCTTTTGCATGGCTCCTGGCTCTGTATGTCCCACAGTTTTTGCTCTTCTCTTTCTCCCTATTCAATTACTTACTCCTTCAGAAATAAGCTTAGACATCAAATCCTCACCCACATCTTCCCTAACTAATCTCCCTTAACTCCTGTCAAGGCTGAATTAGATGTCACCCCTATGGGCTCCACAGCACCCCATAAAATAGTACATTTCACATTAGATTGTGTTTTTCCATTTACTTGCCTGCTTCCCACACGAGATTGTAAAGTTCTGGAGGACAGGGCCTGAGTATTATATATCCTTGTATTATTGCACCCCCAAGATTAGCACATTTATTCAATCAAACAAATACTTACTCAACACCTACTCAGTGTCAATAACTGCATTGCACTTTGGGAATACAGATAATGAACAAAACAGACATTTTCCTTGTACTACAAAACTTTATGTACTGTGAGTAAAATATTAAATTAAATAAGCAGCTAAAATATAGTCTAATAAGTGCCTAAGGGTAATACAGATTTCTGTGGTCTCAGAGAGTCAGGCATGAATATCTGATGAAGACCTGAAGGGTGAACTGAGGGTTAACTGAGTGGTCCAGGTAAAGAGCAGTGTGTGTAGAGGCCAAGAAAGAGGAGCAGCATGTGTGGACACCCCAGGGAGGAGTGCAGCAAAGGGAAAGAGGCAGATAGCAGAAGGTGAAACAATCATAAAGGCATTTCAATTTATGTTAAAATGTTTTTAATGTATTCTAAGAAAATTGGGAAAATATCAAAAGGTATTCAATAACAGAATGACTTGTGGATCTATATTTCAGAAATGTCACTGGGGCAATTATGTAGAAAACCAATTGAATTGGAACAAACTTGCAACGGGGATGCCAGTTACCATCCAGGTAAGAGGAAATGGTGTCCTGGCCTAGGGCAGTGACAATAAGGGGAGAAGTTAGGCAACCTGGATGGGTAATTAGGAGGTAAAAAAAAAGAGAATTTGGTGATTGTGGTAAGAAGGACTCAAGAATAAATGAGAGATTTCTGGATTGGCTGCATTTTGATGATATTCACTGAAACTAAGAATATTAAACCAAGTATAGATTAGGAACATGTAGAGAAATGAGGATGCAAGTCTACACGTGAGGTAGGTACCTGTGCAATGTCCAGGAGGATGTATGCAGGAGGCAGCTGGTATATGGGCCTCCCGTTCAAGGAAACAATCTTGACTGAAAATATTGATGTATCTTCTTATTCATTCTACTGTGCAGGTTCTCATCATTGGCTGCATATTAAAACCACCAAGGGATCATTTATAAAAAAACAACAAAACTATGCCTGGTCCTCATTCCCAAAGATTCTGATTTAATTGGTTCCAGGCATTAGTATTTCCTAAAAGCTCCCCAGAGAATTCTAAAGTGGAGTCTGTGTTTAAAACTATAGCTCCAAGTTAAAAAAAATATACCCTTGGCATGGACGAAAAAAAAAGACCCTGCACGGTTTGATACAAGTCTTCTCTTTCAGTCTCTTCTCTTGCCACTTCACACATCCTATACATCCTATATGTTAGAACCCCTGGTCTCCTTATTCCCCAAATAAGCCAAGGAGTGACACATTTCCACGCCTTTGCTGGTGTTCCTTTGCCTGTTCAAATCCCCTTCCTAGCCACTTCTGTTGAATTCTTACTCACTCTTCAAGGTCCAATTCATGTGTCACCTCCTCTCTGAAGCCTTACCCAACCCCCATCTGGATACAGAATTAATCTCTCACACTTATCACATCATATCATAATTATTTGATTGCATTTTAACCGGATCATTAGAAAGACAGTATTGTGCATTCTTGGAAATGTCAATGAAAGAAGGAAAAATGAAGAGCATAATTACAAGGTTGTTTTCTTCCCTTAAAAAAAAGACAACTTACATTTGCATAGCAGTTTCACAGACATTTTATTTAATCCCACAGCAACCTTGTGGATTAGGTAGGGAAAGTATGATTTCTCCTACCACTGTTAGTGATTCTCTACTTTACTTTTCTCAAATATCATTTTTTTAAAAGACCTCATTAAATAAGTTTGCTACATTTATTTTCCCACTTATTTTACTACAATACAAAATATAAGTACTTGCTAGGAAATCATATTTTGAAAACAGCTTATAAAGGACTTTTCAAGTTGAAACAAATATGTTTAGACCCTGTGCTTGATCTCTTTTGCTTGTGCCTACCAGTCTACTCTCAACCACGATCCTCTCCTCTCTCTGAAGGGAGAGCCACCCTGTATTGACAATATCTACAAGCACTCTTGCCCTTTGGCTTCGGCTTATAGGAGCACAAGTGGATGATCAGAGGGATGGAAGAGAGTGGAGTAGTGTAGGGTTGCCAAGGGTGACTGTATCCGTCAACTAAAGGCCATTGGTACCCTTCAGATCAGAGCTTACACTGCAACCCTCTCCATAACTGCCCTTTCCCCCATCTCCCTCAGGTCTTGGGTGGTATTTAAAGTGTTGTTACTAATAACTAGTTATTACCATTAAAGTATACAAGTTACTATACTGGGACACTAGATTATCTCTTGCACTTCTACTAAATCCTAAACACACTTTTCTAAATAGCCCCTTTATTAAACTCTTTAAATTACCCTACTTTGAGTGTGCCATTTGCTACCTGCTGGAATGTTGACTGATGTTAGCCCCAAATTTATACTGGCTTAAATCAACAGTCTTTCAGATAAAAGGTATGATTTTTCCATTTCAGAAGGATGTGTGATTTTAATATAGCATGCACATTTGCTAATCTTTAATATTCTAAATTATGATGGTTCTTGGTAAAAAGTAGCATTGAACAGTCACTGGATAGTTTTATGGAATAAATTTTAGATGATTAATACAATCTCCTGACACAATTGTTCTATTCGTAGTTATTAAACACTAGCCTTGGTTTCAATGGAAATAAAACTTAAGATACATCATCTTCCATCCCAACATAAATTTTATGATATTTGGGAAGGTTTTATCTTTTAACAGCTGGATCCTTCTTAACAAATTTCAAAAGATTAAATAAAGGATATCAATTAATACTAAAAATGTATTATTGCTGTTTCACAATAATTTTTTCTTACCTTAGATATACTATACCATTCCCAGGAAATATTTATATCATACTGGAAAAAATTCATGCATTCTTTCACTGATTCAGTTATTTTTCAATAATTTTTTTTGAGCCAGGTATTGTGCTGGGCATAAGAAGATACAACTGTCAACTAAAATAGACACAGTCTTTAACCTCCTAGATCATAGAATATAGTATAAAGCTTATATATTGTGCTGAATATTTAAGGGTCATCAGAACAATTTTTTGATATGCAAAAGTTATATATTATTTATGTGCTATAAATGAGGGCTTATCAAAGGGATAATCAAGTCCTATCAAAGGTAAGTAATTGACCTCATAAGTGATTTCTTCAACCTTTAGAGCCCATTTTACATTTAGATAGTGAAAATATTTAAATAATTGAATCAACTTATTAGTCAGAGCAAAATTGATAAATATGACTAAAACATATAGCTGGGTGGTTAAGAGCACAGGCTTTGGAATCAGGAGTATCTGATTTCAAATCTTACCTCTAGCTCTGTGATCATAACCAGGTAGTCAACATTTCAAACTTGTTTTCTCCTCTGTAAAATGGGGATACTGATGTACCTTTCTTCAGGATGTCTGAGATACTGGATGAGTTAATGCATTTACAATACTTAGTCTGGAGACTAAGTACAAAATAAATATTACCAGTTATTATTATTATTGTTGTTGTTACTATTAACATGACTAAGAAAAGACTTTAATATGAGCTTAGTAATAACTGAAGGAAATCCACACACTAAATAAATTTATCAACCAAGAAGATTAATTGTAATTCAATTCAACTTTGTTTAAATAACAAAAAGAGAAAAATATTAAACATATGACACTTCTATTTTTGTGTATACAATAGACATTGTAAGAACACCTTTATTAAGAGTTATGGCAATAAAGATTGATAGCGATATTTAATTTATGGAGAGACAAAATCATCTCAATCAACCTTTGCTTAATCAACTCCCCTGATTAACCATTGCTCTCCATTCCTTCTGTGAAAAGTAGTGACTTTTGCCCACAACATGCTGAACACTTCTGCTAATAGGTTACCAGCTGAGAAGAATCCAACAGTTGAGCTGAATGCCTACAATGAATGTTATGTTTGTTCCCAAACCTGTTTGTTTCCAGTGCATACTGTTACAATGGTATAATTTCATATGGTAAAGTAATGAAATATGAGCACAGAAAGACAGAGAACTAGTTCTATTGAAATCCTCTGAAAGTATTGGAAAGAACTAATCAGAGTTGTTCAAAAAATATGTCAGTTTGCATGTGAGTGAAGAACAATAGCTTGAAAAATCATAAAAATCTAGGATTCTGCATGCAGGTTGACTTACAAGTTCTCACTTCAATTGAAAAAAAAATCAACCTGAAAATTGTTTGCCTTATGGATGTGATTTTTGTAAAGAATACAATGCAGCTCTCCAATCTAAGACCTATATTAAAAGAAAAGGCCTAAACACTGCATTGAAGATGGGCAAATAAATTTAAGTTTATGTCTTTAAGTAAAAATGAATGCTTAATAGTTTAACGTATCTTTTTAAAAAATTTCTCTCTTTAACTTACCTTTAACCTCTCAAATACCTCGCCCAATCTCACTGGAACAGAAAATGTCCACTGTACTATGTATTTGATCCCTGTTATCTACTACATTATATAACCACGTCATTTGTCCACCAACTCTATTGCCTTCTTTCCTTGGGCACAGAGCTGTACTATATTATCCAGGCTCCCTTGCACATTGGTGTGGTCACAAGACTAGATCTTGCCTAGGCTTTTAAGAGCAGGGATGCCTTCTCAGGCTCCTTCCCTACCATCAGCTAGATACAGATGACAATGGGACCTTGGGGAACAGTGGAGTCACAAGATGGAAGGAGCCTGAATCACCACATGAAGGAAAGCCACCTGCTAACCAGAAATACGTTTATTCATTCTATTCATTTATTAAGCAAATATTTCTTGAGAACCCACGATGAGTCAGACATTTTGCAAGGTGCTGGGAACATATTAGTAACCAAAGTAGACAAAGCCCTTACACTCAGGGAACCAACTGTACAGGCCTTCACAGGCCTGATTGTTCTAAACCCCCATTCCCCTCAAAGTGCCTCTGAGCCATTTCTAAGAGTTCCTAGAGCATTGCCTTTCAAACACCTGTGGACATAATTACCAGTCACAAATACATTGCATGGCATGACCCAGTATACCCATGTGAAACTTTACAAAAACAATCCTTAGCTTTAAGATGTACTGTGTACACTGACATTTTCTAATCTAGTCTAGTCTAGTCCATTCTAACCTAGTCTATTCTATTTCATTTTTTTTGAACGGTAGTGTCACCCAGGAAATTGATTTCATTCCCTACTAGCACACAGCGCCCATAGCTTGAAAAGTACTCTCCAAGAGGACTCTCTCTCACGGGTCCAGATTCTGGCTTTCCCCTCATGCCTCCACACTGCTTGCCTTGCTGAAGATGCCCTTCTTTCCTCAAATTCTGTCTCTGTTATGAACAAATTTCTGCTCCATGTTCGCACAATACTACTTTTGACAAGATTTTGCTGAAGGCTTGAGGAGAAAGTGAGGAAAGTACAACTATTAGAAATTATAACTATAGTGAACTATTTAGGATGCAGTAATATTGTGTTTGGGATTGCTACTATGCTGATCTTGGGGGATAGGTCAGGGCTGGGGTATAGATGAAACAACAGTGGCCACTGGAAGAAAATGGTGAAGCTGAGTGACGGGTGCAATGGGACTTCAGTATGTTATTCTCCTGTTTTTGTGTGTGTTTGAAATGGTCCGTAATGAAAGGTTAAAAAAAAAACAGAGGTGTGGGCCAGCCCCATGGCTTAGCGGTTAAGTGCGCACGCTAGGCTACTGGCGGCCTGGGTTCGGATCCTGGGCGTGCACCGACACACCGCTTCTCCGGCCATGCTGAGGCTGCATCCCACATACAGCAACTAGAAGGATGCGCAACTATGACATACAACTATCTACTGGGGCTTCGGTGAAAAAAAAGGAGGGGGATTGGCAATAGATGTTAGCTCAGAGCCGGTCTTCCTCAGCAAAAAAAGAGGAGGATTAGCATGGATGTTAGCTCAGGGCTGATCTTCCTCACAAAAAAAAAAAAAAAAACAGAAGTGAAAGAAAAGGAAAGAGGGAGGGAGAAAAAGAGAAACAGAGAAAGAAAGGGAGAAAGAGAAGGAGGGAATGAAAGAGAGAGGAGGGAGGGAAGGCAGGATGGAGGGGAGGGAAGTGACCACGTATAACCCACATCCCAAATTTGATCTCTGAACACTTAGCTTAGTAGCTTCCTATGGCTTCTGCATAGCAGGTCCTAGCACTCTTCCCATCTCTGGGAATATATTTGTCTTACAGCTGCATGTTTAAAAACCAACATGGCTTTCCCAGATAAAAGAGACTTCTTCTTCAAAGGTGGAGACTGCTGGTAACTTTTTGAATGGCCAATTTTCGAGCTTTGAAATTTTCAAGGTCCAGTTTCCATAGACACAAATATATATATATATATTATACACATGAATATATGTAATGGCCATTTCTTGTATTTACAAATTCTCTTAAAATCTTCTCTGAAAGTAGTTACTATTTCCTACCTCCCCTAGTTTAGGAGACCATAAAGAGGAGTGAGCATTTGCTTAGCTACCCACCGCCACTTTCAGACCATTGTCCAAACAATACTTTCCCTAAACCTCTCCTCTATATATATGTGGCTATATAGTATATTTACACTCTATCCTCAGTACTATCTGTTTGAACCTATATTTCATCATTTATGAAGATTTTAAAATTTGACTTATTATTACTATTTATGGCAGATTTTAATTTTTCAACAAACATTCTCTCATCCTCTTCCCATCCTCCCTCCAGAAGAGGCGTATATTTCTCTGTCCAATTGACTTTGGGCTTGGTCATATACCTCCTTTGGCCAATGGGGTGTTAGTAGATGTGATGTGATCAGAGATCTCAATTATCTTGCATGATTGGGTTTGCCGTCTAGAGCTCCTACATTTTGCCATGAGAAGAATATGCCCCTGTCAGCCAGTGATCCAAGGTGAATAAGAGACACATGAAACAACCTAGATTTGATCCACAGCTTGGAGCTAAGCCCAGTGTAGATCCACCAACTCGTCCGCCCTGCCACACACACACACATGCACACACACACGTGTGTGTGTGATCTAAAGTACCATTTTTAAAACTAGAGAAAGAGGCGTGTCTCCAAAAGAATTTTGGGTGTGGCCCTATAAAACTGGAATTTGACTGGAATCAAAACATAGAATCAAATATATAGAAAACCAATGAAGATTTTGAGACAACTCTTGGCAATAATACTATAGCATGAACTGGACAAAAAGGGATTGAATCAATTTGAGAGGTAAAAAAACCTCTGGGCTTCCCATTTTCTACAAGCTGAAAGTAAGATGCTTTCAGCAACCAAGAAAAGCATATTCTTCAAAGGCTTCTTCTGAAATGGCCAATAAAGGTGATGGTAAAGGAAGGGTGGGTTCAAGTGCCATGGAGTACAAGGAACCTACAGGCATTCCCAGGGAGGAGATTTGGGACATCGTCAAGGAATATCCTCTACGGTAGGGGGGCGTGGTGACATTACACACCAGAATTTAAAAATGTGAAGGACCACTGACTGCTATATGTCTCCCATTCTTTCCCTCTTGTATAAGTTTACTGCAGTTATCCTTATTCCAGTATTGCTTTGGGTTTGCATGTGTTTTTTGGTAGATCGGGGGCAGAGAACTGGTCTTTTAAGTGTATAGGACTCTATACTAAAGAGATGCACAGCTGTACCTATATAGATGATAATATCCTGGACTTCAAGCCTGCCACCATGATTGGATGAGACTTCTGGGGTTCCCAAAATGGAGCTGAGTGTATTTTGCACATGGGAGGGGCATAAATATTTATGAACAATAGGACAGGTTACTGTTTGGCAAATCACTTTCTCTCCACCACCCCACCGCCATGGGGGATGTGTAAGTTTCCATACCCTTGATGTTAGACTTAGCCGCGTGACTTGTTTGGCCAACAGGGTGTTGTCTGGCATGACCTGAACAGAAGCTAAAAATGTGCTTGCACAGGTAAGCTTGCCCTCTTGTGCTGTACCTTTGACCATGAAGAATATACCTCAGGTAACTGCTGGTCCCAAGAAGATGAGAGACTTGTGAAATAGACTCGAACCTAATCCAAAGCTTTCAGGCAAGCTCAATTGAAAACAGCCAAGATCAACAAAACTCAAGCCAACATGCAGACAAATGAGTGAAAAATAGCTGCTTATTTTTTAAAGCCACTGGATTTTGGGATGGTGTGTTATGTAGGATTATGGCAATCCGTTCCTGAAAAATACAATATCCTGGACCTTATCCTCACTTTTGGTACACCAACATTCATGTGTCTGACCTCTGCAATACCCTGGCAGCATGATTCCTTGATCTCCATTCCAATTAAATGGAGACTGCTTAGCTTAGCACAGACTTCGGAGTTAGACACATAAGGATTTGAACCTCAACTTGGTTATTTTCCAGTTGTACGCCTTTCAAAAATGACCTATGCTTCTTGAACTTTAGTTTCCTTGTCTATGAAATAGGCAAGTTTATACCTAATTCATACAATTGTTGTGATGATTGAATAAAATACGGGAAGTCAGTCACCAAATAATGATTATATCTCTACTGTGTGCTATATATCATATGAGCCTTTGGATATAAAGAACTCTGCTTTCATGTAGATTGAAGACTAGCAAAGAGTTCAGATATAAACCCATTTCCAAAAACTAATTATAAGAGACATATATGGGTCCCTATGAATTTTAGAGTGTAGCAAAGGAGTCAGACTTGAAATGTTGTGCAAAAAGAGAACAAATGGCCAAGCAACTAGCATCAGACCATACCAGATTGAACCAGACCTAATGGAACAGCATCCACCGGAGAAAAGTTAGAGACAGTGTCAGTAGCAGGTATATGGGCCCCATTTCCCAATCATTCTATGGCAGCACATATAAATGGAGTCTGAGCAGCCATCAGACTCCAGGGGAAAGGCAAATTCTCGTGGAGCTTTTAAGCTGCATGACTGAGGAGGAACTACTTCCTCTAATGGTTTTATCAGAAGGCTATGAACATCAACATGACATGGTAGAACCCTTGCTCAAGCCTTACCTGCAAAGGTGGTGTTTTTATTTGGAATAACACAAGCTCGTCTTTTGTTGTGACCAGGTTGTTGGGATTCAAGGTTTACAGTTGCTGCAAAATGAAGCAAGCTAGAGGAAGGATTCACCACATTAATATTCATTGTTGGGCTGGGATCCAAGCCATGGAGTTGCTCAAGATTGATTGTCTTAAGCAGTGGGCCTTGCTGGGTTCCATGGAGCTTTGTAGGAGGCCCCCTTACATGACAGCCTACAAGGGATCAGACCTGCACACGTTATCCCTTATCCCTCAGTCCATGCCCCTGATCCTAAAGGGTGACCTCTAAGCGACCCTCACCATTTCAACCATAGTATATGCAGAGCTGGTTCCTTATATTCCCATAGGAACCACTGGAGGACGGTGAGAAATTCCAGATGGCCTCATCCAGCGTACAAATCATGCACATCTGAAGCAGACGGGAGAGGGGCATTTGTAACATTAGCTTGTTCAGGCCATAAAGTTTAACGAGGCTGGTATCTGGGCTGCAGTCTTGAGGTCTAGGAAACGCAGCTAGTACTTATAACCTTGCTCCCAAGTCCATTCCAACAATTGAGGAACTTTTGTTTTTCTGAAGCAAGGAGGAATTATACTACATGGCTTGCTCAGCCGTAGGTGCTATGATCCATTGTTGACAGACTCCAATTCAGAACAAAATCTTATATCGATCCCTCAGAACTCTCGTCCTAAAGAATGTCCTGACTGGTAGGATCAGTCACAGGCCTGGGCAGCTGTTGCCGCTTTTCTCAGCCACCAAGCAGTGATATTGGCTCTAATCTCCTGTCTCGTGTGGGATACCCCATTAGATCACAAGAGTTGAATTCCCAGACTCTCCTTTCTGATTTTGGTGTACAAGCCAAGTCCTCACTTATTGATTATATTTCTGCCTGTTTCTGATTCACAGGGATGTTCATCTTGTTCTTGAATCTGACTATTTCTTTTTAAAAATATTTTATCTATCCTTGTTTAATGCTTGGAGTGGTGTGTGTTGGAGGGTCTGTTTATTTGCATATTTTTTATGTATGAACTCACAAGCCACCTGCATTGAAATCTCCTCATATTCATTTCTATACTCAAGACACAGCCTCTTTATTTCCCATGCATCCTTCTTATTTTCCTATCTCAATGTCCTTGCTCTTCACTTTTCCAAATGGTCCTTCCTTGTTTTATCATTTGGTTCAAATCCTATTAATTTTTTTCCTGCTTAACTCTCAAGTCACTTCTTTCAGAAGGCATTCTTTGTTCTTACCAACCAGGAATAATGATCCTAGCTCTGACTTAATATGGCACGTTAATTCTCCGCCTCTTTGAGAACCCTTCAATATTCTTTCAACAAATTTTTAGGTGCCTATACTGCGTCAATATCCATGCTTGATTCTGCAGCTAGTAGAGGTGTAACTCATCATTTGATGTCCTGTATATTGTACCTATTTATGCACATGATTTATTTCCCCCATTGAAGTATAAGCTCCTCGAAGCCAAAAAGTCTATTTTATTCATTGTTTCCTCCCCAATGGCCTCTTGTGCCAAATTGATACTCACTGAATTGATACAAATTGAATAAAGGAATAACTTCATGAATAAATTAGATGATATATTCTCAGCCCCACCAGATTGTACTTACTTGGAGTGTTTGACCATACTTTATACGTTTTAGGTTCTCAGGGTCTAGAAAAGTGGTCCGTTACGTAGTTATATTCAACAAGTAATATATCTAAGGTGTCCAGAAACTCGTTACAGTGTAAAAATAGAATTTAAAATCATCTTATAAATATTCTGTGTTCAAAATTATGGATTAAAAAGTATTTTTTCCATCTGTTTCTCTCATTACTGAACTAGAACAACTTTTCTTCTTTCCTTCTTTTTATAACATGTTTTATTTTGTAAGAACTACTGTAGGATTTTCATCAATCTTTCTCTCCCCTGTTGTGCTAAACTATTTCTTATTTCATGTTTGCCTGTATATAAAGTACTCCAGAAAATTATTTGAAGACTCTGCTACTATTTTCCATCTTCTATTCAGATTTCCCCAATTCTGATGAAGCAAACTCAGGGGTCTTTCTTCTAAATTCTGACATTTCTTACTTTAATGTTTTCCATACAGTTTTCCTCTCATTTCTCTAGCCATGGGATTAAATGGAAAGGTGTTTGTTGGTTTTAAATAATACCTGTTTAAACCCCAGACAAATAGGGTTTTTAACAAGAATCATATTCCTTTTAAGACGTCTAAGTATACATTATTTCTCTTGCTAGTAATAATTTTTTAGAAAAATTATTTTATATTTTAGCGTTCTTGATTTCTTCACACTATCTGAAGATATCAAAAGTTACACACATAAGGCAACATAAAGAATTCCCAGAAATTCTCAGATTCCAGACTCTTGATTAAATATCTTTCAGACAACATGGGTTTTATAGGGTGAGGAGAATATGTCAGTAAGATAATTGAATATAGTTATCTTAATCTTTATAACACACTGCTTCCAATCTCACTGCCTTTTATTCTTACAGCTTCCCTGACACTAAAGCACTTACCATTTGTTCAGTCAAAATTTAATAAAAGGAGAAAACTGCTATGTTATTTTCCCAAATGTTTACTGTGTGCATTTCTCATTTGCCAATGTTTTGATTGGCAGCTTTATATGACCCTGGATTTTAATTTTATATGAAATTTGATGGGAAGTATATTTTAGAAGTCATAATCAAAAACGCCTGCAGCTCCCCTGTATGTGTTTTTCTAAGGAAGCTTTTGTTTCTCTAAGTTGAATTTGATAGTCCTGAGACACAGTGAGGATACGCGTTAACAGGCTGCAATCACTTTTGCTATTTGTGGAAATAAATAAATAATTGCTTTTAAACATTAAATGAACGCTTTTAAACATTACTTTGGTGGAAATAATTAGGTACATATTGGTTACATTTTTACATTTCCTAAAATCTCTTGAATGGCTTTCTCTTTTGGTGTTTTTTCCTTTTGGGGTCTATTGACCAGCAGAGTTTAGGGGGGGCAGTGGTCATAAAATAGCTGAGCTATTTTCCTCATTGACATTTAATTATCATCCTCAAGACTTTCTGTTCTATGTTCTCTAGGCCCTGGCTGCTCCAAGTGTGGTGCATGAACCAGAGCATCAGCATCACTTGGCAAATTGTAACAAATGCAGATTCTCAGGCCTTACCACAGACCTATCGAATAAGAATCTGCATTTTAACAAAAGGGTCAGTAATCCATATGCCTTTCAAATTTTGAGAAGCACTACTGTAGATTAATCTGTTATATATTGTAAGACCTTTCCCACACTCTTATCAGCTGACTTTAAATGTTTCTCATGCCTCCAACTTAGTTCCCATGCCATGAAGTTCATATGCTCTATTCTTTCAACGTCAGAGAAGGGAGTTATCATTAGAGTAGTGTGGAAGACTATCCTGAGTTTCTCGCTAGTGTAAAGGTACCACTATTTGCAGCATTGCTTCTTTGTTTTAACTATTTGAATGGGCACATTTTCAAAATGTATCACACATTTCCTAATGTCTGAAAATAGGGTACACTAAACATAATTTAACATTTTCTTAATAAATACTGGTTATTATTATGAACTTCAATAATAACACTGCTGGGAACAAAAATGAGCTTAAAAGTTAGTGAGTTATTCAGGCATTAATAAATCTTATATGACTTTCCACAGACTACTATGTTGTTTTAATTCATTTCTTAATTTAATTAATTTCTTTCTCCTTCATTCATAGTAATGTCACTTTCTCATTAAGTTTCACCACTCTCACTGGGATTCCTCCTTTTCACTCCTGGTACTCCCTCAATAGTATAATTCTGCTGCTCACTGCTCTCTGTCTTATTGAGGCAAGTTTCTCTTTCTTGTTTTTCTATGTTTATTTTTGTTTTTGTCTAGTATTTTTTCTTTCCTTCTTTCTGCTTTTTTCCCCCTGCCACTTACTATCTCATCTGACAATTTTTATCTTTTAAATTGCAATATGTAGTCCGTTTACATTCAAAGTACGTAATGACACATTTAGGTTTATATTTACTGTCTATTTTCTTTCTATTGAACCATCTGCTTATGCTATTTTTTCTTTCTTTTCTTGCCTTCTTTTGTTTTGATAAAATTGCTTCATTATTCTATTTCCCCTAGGTAACATTATTTTCAATATTATTTTAGTGGTTACTCTAGATTGTAACATGCATCTTTGACTTATTGAAGCCTTATAAAAATTAATAATATAAAAATTTTTATTTTAGTCATAAAAATTAATAATTTTACCACTTTCCCAACAATGCTAAAATTTTAGAACATTTTAATTCCATTTAATTTTCTCAATTTTATGTTATTATCATGCATTTTAATTCTACATACATTTAAAATTCTCAGACATACTATTATTATTTTGTACATTGTTATGTTTGTACATTGTTATTGTATTGTTACGTCCAATCAATATCCATTTGTATTTACCCACATATTTACCCTTTTTTCAGCTCTCTGTTTCTTGGTGCAATTTCATATTTTTTCTAGATATATGCTTCTAGATTGGCAGTTATTTTCTCTCATCACTTTCTCATTTCATTCCATTGTCTTTTGCTTCCATTATTTCTTTTGATGAGTCAGCTGTCCATTTCATTGCTGCTCTGTTGAAGATAACCCATGTTTTCTTCTCTGGCTGCGTTTAATATTTTCTCTTTCTCTTTGGCTTTCAGCTATCTTACTTTATGTCTCTAGGTGTGTTTTTCCTTATATTTGACTGGCTTGGACTTGTAGAATTTCTTGAATCTGTGGGTTGATATACTTTGTCATTTTGGAAAATTCTTAGCAATATCTCTCCAAATATTGCTTCTGCCTCATTCTTTTTTCCATTATTTCTGGGACTCCAATGACACAAACATAAGACATTCTCATTTTATCACATAGGTCAAGAAATTGCAGAAGGATCATCTGCACCTGGATGGATTAAAGTAATCAGCAACAGTACTGTGCTGCTACAAAGGACGGTTAGGAAAACTTGAAACAATTCAGAGATGATTGGTTTAAGAGCATGGAGAAGCTGCTGACATAATGAAATCGAAGGAGCTGATATGAGAAAACAGAACCTGAGAAAAATGAGATGACATCTGCAGCTAGTTTTACCCAGTATTTTCAGATTCTTGATGTGGGAAAAAGGCTGAGAATACAGAGTTAAAAGTTTCCACTTTTCAGTTATTTTATAGGTTGCTAAATCAAAGAAGAGAAAATTTAATTTTTTTTAGAAGCATGGTCAGATTTCAAGTCTTTTTCTCTTATCTACTGTCATACATAATGTAGTATAAATAACACTGGCTTTAAATTTAAATAAATCTGCATTTGAATTCTAGCTCCACTATTAAGCATACGACCAAGAGTACATTAAATATTTTCTCTGAAAATGTTTATACATATTTAAAATGGAAATAATAATAGTACTAAACATTTTGGATTGTGGTGATGATTAGCAATAACTGAAATAAATGTTTGGCACAAAATAGGCATTTCAAATGGCAAATATTCTTAGAGAAGAATGCCTAGATTATCATTGTTAACCTTTACATGATTGATAAATTAGTGGTAGGCGCTTTAAAAATAATATAATTCTTTGTGCTGAATCATACACCTCTGACTGAAACCCTGTAATAATGACTCAGGTGTGAACTAAGAGACAGGAGTAATATAATCTGTTCTCTACGTGACCCAACTTGTCAGCTCTCTAGGCTCTTATCCTTAGATGTGGGTGTGATTCTGTAGGAATGCAAGTGCTCAGACCTGCCTTTGCCCTCATTTCACCTTACTGGCTCTTTTTGGTCTCATGTTAACTCATGTAAGTGACTCTAAGACAAAGAACTTTATTGGAAAGAGAGAAAATTTGTTTCCATAGGCTCATGTATTACCCATTGTCTATAATTTGTGATCTTTGGGATGTGTATGTGTTTTGATATTTTAAATAATGTTTCCAACATTTTACAGCTGTGAGGTGGTAGAGCCAGGATAACAACCTTCATGGTCTAGTTCTTAATCACTGTGTAATAAGATCTCTCATAATTATTACTATTTTCATTATGAACTTTACCTTAGAGTTCGGAATTCTGGCTGGTTAAAATCATTACTCATTAAGGGCGGGAAAAGAAATGTATGTAGTTTTTGTTATAACTAAACTTGGGAAATTAATTGTTTTGTTATGCATACAAATTTAATTAAAACTCCTTGGAGAAACCCATGCTATTCTTTAACAACTATATTATAACTAATCTCAATGTCAAATACACCTACCCCAAATGTACATAAAAATAGCCACTGGAGAATTTGTATCATAATTTAATATTTTTAAGTGCTCATAGAATATCAGCTCTACATTTGGTAGACGTCTACTTCTATTACGAAATTTTGCCTGGATCTATTCCTTCAATAGTAAATTTAAAAAACGCGTTATTATTATAAGACAGTAGCTCCTTGGAATTACATAATTCTAATTCACTCACTTATTCACACTAAATCATAATATTGGTAGGGAATCTTCTTGTATTTTTACTATGCCCATCGCTCATTTAATTGAAAAATCTCACAGACATATTGCAACAAGATTTAACACTGTACCTACACTTTAAAAAATATGGCAAAATAAAAATTCCATGAAATAAGATCGTAGCCATATAAAATACCAAATCTGAAATTGTCAGCAAGTGTTCTAGGTATGTGAGTAGGATAGACAGTCTATTTATTCATTATGCCTTTCCATCCCCATCATTTTTCACCTTAACCTTCAATGGAAGAAACATCAGAGCACAGGTAAAACCAACATGGAATCAAGACTAACTCACAATTTGGAAGGTTTCCTGGAATATAAAGATTCAGAACACAAATGCCACTTATCTGATGGCCTTCCCAAAACCCTAGCTATTAGATGTGTTATATATGAACAGTCAGATCTTTTAAAAGAGTATAAATGGAATCAGTGAACCGTTTCTCTATATTTCTGCATTATATTTGTAGCATTCTACATTAACTAAACGTGTTCTTTTCACAAACTCTCTCTTCTGTCACTTGCACATTTGGGTAGCAGCCATCACCATAAGCTGGCTTCAGGAAACTCCAATATGTGAAATGTAAAGAATAAAAAATCTGGCCACCTTTTCCGGGCTCAGGTTTTAAGCGCATGAACTTAATCCCGGTGTTCTCTGGGTTCTCCTCCTTCTGCCAGTCACAATTTCTAATTAGCTTTCCCAATGGAGGAAGAAGATGGATTATATTTTAATATCTAGAGACTAAAATTAGTTTATATTTTAGCAAGTTATCACTTCTCAGCAGTTGATTTACTCTTGAAGCTGCAAAATCTGTGAGCTCGCAATTAATCATATGTTGGTCATTTTCTTTCAAAAATGTTCAGTTTGGCTGTCTGTATCATAATAGGGGAAAACATGTAATTTATGCAGTTTGGAAATTATAGCCCTGTGTTTAACTATGTCATAATATATTTTCTCACCCGCTCATTGTTCTTAACACTATAAAAGAATGTCATTTCACTGGGATTTATTTAAGCAAAACCTTTAAAGTGAGATCCCTAGCAAAACAGTAACCTCTTGGAGTTGTGCTTTATTTTTCTTTAAATGGGTGCTTTTAGGATTTGTTTTGACCACTCGTGGTTTTGTGGCAACTTTTAAAAATAAATTTTTAAACAGAAAAGCACATGCTTGGCTTTCTTCTTGCAGTGAGAATGCTTTATCTTCTTAAAATTGTCTTTAATATTCTCATGTGCATAACACATGTACAAGTATTCTGTTAATATGCACAGAATACACAAAACAACTCCCCAATGGCAATGTCATAATTTAAAGACACTATAAATTCAAAGCAATAGATATCTTTTAATTCACTGAATTTTAAAAAAACACGCACTTATTTGAAAATCAAAAACAGTACATATTTTAAGCAGTTTCCCCAACTAACCTCTGCCAGAAAATTAACCCAAAAACTATTTGACATCCTTGAATAGTATACCACAATGCTGCCAGCATACTGATCACTCACTGTGCTCTGAAACAAATCAATTAGCCTGCCAATTGTGTTCATTAGAATTCATTCATATCCCTATAAAAAGTTAATTAAAAGTAGGATTGAGGAGGAAATCATGTCTAACATTCTTATTAAATCCAAATCACTAAAGTAATTTCAAATCTAAATCAACAATCATTACTAAAACTCTCCCTCAAAAAGGTATAGTATACCTCAAAATGAGAAAAAGCAGATGTGAAACTAGAACTCTGTGATAAAGATTTCCAAATTAGAGTATTTATTCTAGTATTGTCACTATCATTTTATTATGATTATTATTGCATTTTCTTGTTGATATCCTTTGACTCTGATAAAGGTGCCTCTTTTTGGCTAAACCTCCGAATTTTATTAGCATAAGTGAATACTGAAACTAGCACTGTACCTCATTTTTCAAGAACCTCAGCCTAATATAGCATTTTAAAATGAATGACAGCACAGAATAACCAGTGGAACATGGTATTATAAGCCAAACGAAATTATCTTGATAGAAGGACCATGGAGTGTAGAAACCAGCTGCCAAAACAGAAAGAAGTCGACAAACCGTAGCTATCTGATTCCTAAAAGAGACTCAATTCCTAACATAATATCTAAATGCCTCTGGTAGAGCTGTTAAAAGCAAAAAGTGTTTGAATGTGAAATGTTCTGATTATAGCACGAAGCTCTCTCCCGTCTTCTCTATTTCTTCCATATTGGATAAGGTAGAAGTTCCTTTTGTTTTCAGAGGTCCAAAAATGAGAGCCCATGTGAGGGTGGAAGAATCTTCCTGACAAGCCCCGGAAAGCTTTAGACTAATTTCATATTCAGTTCTTGGCACTGAGGTCTGGGTGGAGGTGGGCAGGTCCACCCTGCCTTTCAGTCTCATTAATCATTTGGCTTTCCCTGGCTGCTCACAGCGTCTTCTGGAGGAACCCTTCTCTTTATTCATTCAGACAACCCTTTGGATTAAACAGAGCCAGCTAAATGTCAAAGCAAATCTGAGTCTTGATGCAGATAATCATTTCAATAATATTTCTCCATTTGTGCCCAAACACCAGGGGAATAAAGCTTTTCTGCTGTCAGGTACTGTAAGACTGCAGTTGGTGTAAATGCTTGACACTGAGCCAGATGGCTTAGCCGTGCCTCAAACATATGTTCAACAAGCAGGCTTGCACACATTGGAATTTTATTATTTTGAACCGGTGAGGCTTGCATATTTATTTACTTGACCCCCTTTGGTGTCACTTTGGTATTAAAACAATCAGTTATAAAGCTTCTCCAAGCAATAGGGTAGGGCTAGTTTATAAACTACTTGTCAGTTTCATATCACCAGCTGCAGTGAAGTATTCCTCATCTCGTGGCCTCTTCTTGATAATTTAAAGAAAAAAGGTGGCAAGGTACATGTGGCTGAGGGAGGAAAGAAATGGGAATTGAAGGAGAGAATGCTGGCATACTCCGAGAATAAAGACGAATATGCCCTTTTCTAACCAACTCTTTATATGACCTGGGGACAAGTAATTTTCTCATGTATTACCATGTATATTTCACTCAGAAAATCTTGTCTAGGCTTTAAGGAAATCAACCATTAAAATATACAGCTACAGATACCCTTCAAAATATCAAAGTAAATCTATATATGTGTATACACATACACCTTGACCCCCACTATCGTATATATATGCAACTATATGTTTATATGTATAATAAAAATGAAAACCCATGCTATTGGTTTTGCCAGGGAAGAGTTTGCAATCATTGCAAATATTTATCATGCTGCTAATATATTTTTCAGAATAAAATTTTAAATGGCTTACTAGTTGGTGGAAAATATATTTATAGAAAAGTTAATTTCATATTACTTGATAGGTTCAAATTCAGCATTAAAAAAGACCATAGAATAGATATCAAAAACTATGAACTTGTAAATGAAATACATAGGTTTTTGTGTATAGATTCTCTACCATGGAAATAAATTTCTACCTATAATAACACGGTATCTTAGGGATTTTAGAGTTCATTAGTTCCAACACTTTCATTTGATAGAAAGAAAATTCAAGCCCAGAGAAATTTACTGACTCACCCAAAATCACACAGCAAGCAAATGTGCATCAGAACAACAAACCTAGGCACGTGTCTCCCACACACTACTGCACCTGTTATCTGTGTTATGTACATTTGTCCTTCTACCAAAGTAAACTTTTGCTGAACTCTTGGCTATATTACAAATGTCCTGCTGGGAGACGCAGATCTACCTGAGATAAAATGCTCCTAGGACAGTGGTTCTCAACACTATCAAACTTCATATGCCTCATTTTATAACAAATATATTGTAATGCTCCCATTATCATCCTGAACTAAATTTCATAGATAATAGAACTTACCTACATAGATAACTTTTAAACATCAACTCAATACCCTAATTATATTTTTATTAAAGAATAAATAAAAAGACAGTAGTAATTTGTGGAATACATGTGTGTTTTGATATGTTAAACACTTGGAAACAACTATACTAGATAATGTAGTGAAGTAATTAGATGCTTGCCCCTTTAAGAAGAATTCGCCTGAACACATAGCTATAAAAATGCAAGGTATTTAATCAATGACTCAAATATCATAAAGGATTGTTGCTGATGATCGACAAGATTTTCCAAAATAGTGCACTAAATCTTAGTAAAATTTCAAACCAAATTACAAGCGTTGAAATTTTATTATTTTGATTACTCTTTTTGAATGTGTATTTTGCATTTTTAGAAAATTTTGCACATATTAAAACTACATAGATGTACTTTGTTTTAATATGTAAATTGAGATAGGTTCTAGACTCAGATCATTACCAACAGTATTTTCAACTCCCTGAATGTCTATCTGGAGGGACATTTAAAGGTCATGCAGTATTCAGGACAACTCTTCATTGTAGGGATGTCTAAAGTCCTACTTCCTGTCTAATAAATGCCAGTAGTTCTCCTCAATAACTGCAACAATCAGCAATGTCCCCACAGCATTCATGATGCCCCAGAGTAGAACCATCATCATAGAATATTGTATGTGGACTTGCTTCAGCACAGGAATCAAGGTAACCAATATCAAAACATGAAAAAGTCTATATGAAGAATATATAATTTTTAATGAATTCTTAATTTTAAACATTATACATGCCTGAATTTATATTCTTTATACATCTGCAGAGAGGAATTTCATTTTAAAATGATAAGCTTTAGATTGTGTCTTTGCAAACAGGTAACAGAACATAATTTCAAAATCAGAAATCCTAAGCTAACATTAATATAAAATACAGTTTAATTTAAAATGTAATTCATGTTAAATTTAATATTGGTTTAATTATATTTTATAATAACCCAATACTTAAAAACAACATTAAATTTTTTGCAACGGCAACATGTTTTTCTTATGTAGATGTGGGTATTGAGTAAATGTTATTTACTTATAATATAGAATTTACAAGAAATTTTTATGTCAGTCTAGGGAAACAGTACAACTACCTTTGGAAATGAAAGATAACATACCATCAAGTATAGCTTGTGTTAGTTATACTACACATTTACATCTTTATATTGGCCTATGATTTACTGTAATCAGATTCAATAATTAAGCACTGTCTCAGTTCTTAATTGACCAGGATGCTGAGAATTCCTTTTATATGTGACCAGTTTCTATTAAAGACTTTTAACTCTTTCCATCCACCTATATGTCAGCAACCAGTTACACAATTCTTAAGAGAATGTCTCATTATATATGTAGTTCTGATACATCATGAGCTATAATATATATTATTTATTCATTTTCTTTTCTGGATTGTTTAACTTTCAGTTGTAGCATCCTTCCACAAAAGAACATAAAGACATCATCTGCCTCTTATTCTCTTCTCAGCTGTACATTTACTGTGTGTGAAAGATCTCCACCATGTCTAAGAAGGAAATAGGCACAAGTGAAGAACAATAGCCCATTTCTATGTCATGATGATTCTATACTGAAATGTACAGTATATCTTTCTCTTTTTAAAATCACTTCATGTCACTTGGCCAGTCCAAGGACTCCAAAACACAATGGAAACTTACAAAATACAAGAGCATTCACAGTACAGCATTATGCTAAAGGTTCAGCAAGCCACTTTCTAACCAAATTAACTATAAAATCACTGTAACTGGGACTAGGAGCAAGGCTGTGGAGACATCTTTCATTCCTTATAGTAGCATAGAATAGATTACTCCTTTTCTGAGGTTATTCTGCCAATAATATGCCCAATTCTACAAACGTGATTTATTTTTTTCCAATAAAATAACTGGCTTAACACAAAAATAACCCATTTGTGATGGGAGAAAGAAAGAGTTAAATTTAGTAAGTTCTGTTGCTGGTGCAGCAGTAGTTTAATAAGAGTTGCATTATTAAACATGTGTAATTTATTCCTCACCTCGTAGATGGGTAGTAGCAGATGATTTTGAAAGGTGAAAATGGAAAATGACACAGATAAACACCTAGTCTATTGTTGCCTAACCACAATCCCCTCCTTCCACTCACAACTAAGTTGGCAGGATGAACATCTAAACTCAAAGTGCTGAGAGGAGGGATCAGAGGATTCATTCAATTTAAGCATCCATGGGGACATAAACAGCTGTTACCAGGTTGATGCAATCCTGGCTTTGACATTAGAGCCATCAGTGGGGAGAATATTTAATACAACTAAACAGCCAGAGAGGACATAGAGATGAGATCTCAGAGGGCATGGAGGTGGGTCAGATCCTTTAGAGCAGTGCTTCTTATTTACGTATGTGCTATTCTTTCATAGATCTGATTAAAATATAGATTCTCATCGAGGAAGTCTGTGGCACAGCTTAGATTTTGCTTTTCTAACAAGCTCCGGGGTAATGCCAATGCTGCCAATCTGTGAACCACACTACTTGTAGTAATGCTTTAGAGAGCCTTGGAAACAAGACCTTTCTTGAGAATGGGGAGGCTGATGGGGAAATGTAATATGGTGAGGTACATGCAATGAGAAGCTCAAGAAGGGAATGCTGATAAACACAAAGAAACAGAAACCTTGTAAGGTTAACATCACACATCAAGAACAAAGTGCAACACGTAAAAGAAGAATCATCCTCCTCCTGCCTAGACAGAAAAATAAAAACCACCCAGAGTTTGATGCAGCACCTATATGTGCAAATGCAGCAGCACAGAGCAAGATGAAAGATGGAAGCAACAGGAGAGCAGTTAAGGCAAAATGCCTTCATCTTGTACTTTATAAATGTGGCCTAAAAATATTCAGAGGACTATAGATAATACTATTATAAAAGAAGGCAAGTCACTTGTGGATAATAAGTGAGGAACAAAAGCAAGCAAAAATATTAACAAAAAACTGCAGTTATACTTCAGGTCCTAATGGCTAAAAGGTTTTATCAATCTCTAGAGAGGAATTATTGCCAGTTAAAAGAGATTTACTCTGATGCTATCTGTAACAGATTAGTTTTATGGATGCCTAAGATAATGCCTAACAGTCCTGTTGCATTTAGCTGAATATTTTGTTTCATTTCAAATGATAGCTTTCAAAGCTCTAAGTTGAAGAGAGTCTCCAACCAATGTGAGAAAAGAATATCCAAACAAGAGGGGACCCACTAGCCAATTTAAAAACTTGCATTTGCCTACTCAGCAGTTATACCAAGGTTTTTCAAGGAGCACTTTTTAAACCAAGATACTGGTTACTCAGACTACAGAAAATGCACTAATTCTGATCAAGATTTTCCTTATAAAAGGATATAATACCAAATAAGTATGGTTTAAGAAGACTGAGACCTTGGGCACAATTGAGCACTACAAAATTTTTATCATAGTTTTCACTCTAAAGAAAAGTAATGAGCTCTGAAAGCCCCTGAAATTTAAGTTCGTCTATTAAAGAATTAAGATATGGTAAAGAAGTATCCATTAGTAGTTAGTTTTAATTCCAGATCTGGATCTTGTTAAACACTGTTGTGGAGAAAATATTTCTGAATGAGGCAATAGCATGGACAATGATATATAAATACTTTTTATGATAAACCAACACTAATTTGTATTAGTTAGTTCTTATTATCATTTTACTACAGAAGGGCATCTCTAATGTCCTTTGGAGAAAATAATCCTTTAGTTTAAAAAGCATTTGGCTGTGATATGAAATCTATAAAAGCTTTAGTAGTTGATTGGATTCTAATTTGTGACGCATAAAATTATATTGCTCAACACTTACATACAAAATCCTTGTAATATGTATGTTTTTCTATAGATGACTTTAAATGTTATTCAATAAATTGACTTCAACTTGAGCAACTTTAGCACATACACTTTGACCCACCTATATCGTGCTTAGGAAAAGCTAAAATAAGTGAGAAAATAATTTTTAAAAAGAGCAGGGAGCAGGGAGCTCTTTCTGAAATTGGGATAAACTGTTGTCCCAAATGTGACAGGCCATTCTTTCTCATTAACTCTCACTGGCTCTAGGCAAAAGTATAAAATCAGTTATCCTTACTGCTAGATCATCCTCTAAGTTTAGCATTTTTACTTCTTTATGGATGTTTGGAATATATATATATACAATTATTATTTTATTGAGGTCCCATTGGTTTATAACATTGTGTAAATTTCAGGTACCCATCACTATATTTCAGGTTCTGTATAGACTGCATAAAAATATAGAACACTTCGTGAATTTGTGTGTCATCCTTGCGCAGGGGCCATGCTAATCTTCAATGTATCTTCCAGTTTTAGCATATGTGCTGTCGAAGCAAGCACTGGAATATATTTTTGTAATGCTATCTAAAGTGCCACCACCACTTCTCACCTGGGCTAATCCCTTCTCTATTTTTTTCCTTTGATCATATTTCTCTTCCATACCCCCTTCTCATTTTAACCTCATTAATCACACATACACATACTTCTCTATCTACACCTATAAATCCTAGAGCATATATAGAGCAAGGATAATGAATCTAGTCTTATTTTGACTAGTAGCCCCCAAGAACTTTGCTCAATATCAATTGCAATGAAAAGTATTAAACAGTAGCTAGCTATAGCCTTTCAAAGTTTGTGTTTGTTTTTAGTAGACAAACTGGTTTTACTGACACTGGCATCGTGATCTTATAAAACCAAGTACTCATAGCTTCAGGAAAAACAATTAAAAACCAGAAACTAGCCCGCTAAAATATTGCTACCCTGTGTAAAGTAACAAAAGCATGTACATCCACTTCTGCAACTCAGGATGGATCCTGATCTCAACGGCATTCTACAGACCGTCTATTTACATAGCCAGAATCTTTCACAGTACATTATGGGTTTCTGGGGTGTTAGAGACTATATTGCAACATCTCACCCAAAATAGCATGTGGGTAACTGTAACAAATGCATCCCAAAACATTACACTACAACTGTTTCTAATATTTAGTCCTTTATTTAGACATTACCAAAGCTTTAGTTTCTATAATGCTGACTTGAAACACATTGAGTCATCATCCGGGGATGACAGGGCAGGGGGATGGGGAGTAATGGGCGTGGCCTTTAGGGAAGAATCCTAAGGAAAGGGCTGGTGTTGTCCATCAGAGATGCTGTCCTTTGATTCTGATACTTCTTTGGAGGTATTTGCATTTTTCAGTGAATACAAATGTAATATT
Organism: Diceros bicornis minor; assembly: GCF_020826845.1. NCBI lineage: Eukaryota > Metazoa > Chordata > Mammalia > Perissodactyla > Rhinocerotidae > Diceros > Diceros bicornis. The sequence continues at coordinate 39,905,361 of NC_080749.1, read as the reverse complement.
TTTTCTGCTACATAGGAAGTAGCCATGATTTGCAGTTAAAATCAGGCAGAAGTGATGTTATAAGGAAATTCATAGTCCTGATAAACTTGATAAATTTTCTATTATCTAACTTTAGTGATGGTACATGTGTGTATAATACATAACTTTCTAAAATAATTCTTTTGCAGTTTGCCTAAAAGGATTATATTAATAAGAAATCTTTCCTCATGCTAATTTAAAAAATTTGATTCCAATGACAAATGATTGGCATGTAAAAATCCAAATTAATGGTATACGCTCATAATTGAATTATAAATATCAATATGACAGTTGTTCATTTTTAAATATGCATAAATAAAAGTAATAATTTAGAGTATCTCTCTCAAGAGAAAACCAGCTTCTGTTTAGGATTAGAAATGGATATGCTCTGCTATCACAACATCTCCCAGCATATCTCTGCATGTTCTTTGATTTTTTCTTCTCTCTGCTCCCCTTATGAATAAACTCATCTTATTCAACAAGTGCTTCTTCCTCAGTATACCTGGAATCCACCTAATCTTCTTCATTCTCATTCCATATCCTGCTTGAGGTTCTTTCGACCACCTCAACCTAGACTATGCAGTAGTCTTCTAATGAGTTTCCAAAGGTTTTACCCCCCCGCTTCCGAAAGTCTTTAGAGTTAATTTCATCTTATCATTCCCACTCGACAATCTTATCCTTAGGATAAAGCTGACATCTCTTATCCCGGCATTTTAGGACTGAGAGAGTCTAGATCTAAATCATTCTTCCAATTTACATTCTAGTATTTGTTCTCTTTGTTCCTGCCATGTTATCTATCCCCTAAATATAACATGGGCATTCATACTTTCATAATTTTGCTCATGTTGTATGTGTGCATATGTGTGTCTTTAGAATTCTCTCCCCCAATCATCTCTGATCCATTGCAGTCATGACAGATGAACTCATTCTCCAGTTCATCCATGAAGTCTCGTTCATCTCTTCTACCTACAGAGCTCTCTCTATTCCATAAAGTCCCTTTACACTTACTTCTGTAAGGCTATTTGTTAATTATTTATTGTCTGGAATTATCATTCACTGTTTTCCCTTGGAAGTATTACTGGAGCTAACAAAATTGAGAACTTGAAGACAAGGGTGATGTATCTTATTTATCTGCATAGCACCTGGCCATATGATGTATATAATAGCTACTCAATAAATATGTATTTGAACAATCAGGTAATAATGACAGAGCAAAAGGCTTTGATACAACTATATTAACTTATCAAGAGATGTTTTCCGTAAAACTGACTGTATTGAGCATATATTTTAATATCAAGCTATATCTTAAAATGTGCTATGAAACATATGTGTTAAAGGGATTGGTACTTTGGTAATGTGCATAAATGTCTACTGAATTATATATTTTTAAAATTCAGATATTCATATATTATCATTTTTAATACATCTATAATTTATTTGTAAGATAAATTAGGGAATACTTTTCTATAAATCAAATTAAATTATATATCAAATTTACAATATAAATATTCCAAATATCAAAATGTAATAAAAAAAATCAAAGAGAATATTTAAACCAGAATATGTCAGTAGAAACTAATAATAGTTAATAATAGTGTTTATGAACTTAGCATACTGTTTTACTCACAGTATTTTTCACAAATATTTCAAGATAATCTTCTATATTTCAACAGGGACTTTATATTCTTCATAAAACATAACTATTAACAAACATAACACGGCTCATAAAAATCCTACTTTGTTCAAAACCATTTACCTTGTCCTTGCTGTTCTCAATCTTTATTACTTTACATAGGGATTTGCGTAGCTCATTAAACAAGTTCATCATATGAAATTAGTTATTAGTTAACTCTATTATCTAATTAATATATAAGTATCATCAGTTTAAAAGGTAAAGAACTTTTACTCTGTTCTTTTATTTCTGGCCTCTTATTTCTAAAAGATATATGTGTACGTATGTATGTATATGTTATGTCTAAAGATCGAATCACAGCTAATGTCTACAGAGAAGTTACTCCCGTAGTAACTATTGGGAGTTCAGGATGATTTTACCAATAAGACCTATCAATTTTTAGCTTAACTTTAACTTATCTTGAATATAAGTGTAAATATGGAAATGCTGATTGCATCTGATCCCTGCTGTGAAGTACAAGATGTAAGAAATTAAATTCATATAACACTAGCCAATGATGATTCAAATGAAGAGGTGGCAGCATGAAGTGGTGGAGACGCCCTGACTAGGAATCAAAGGACCCAGATGCAGGTCTTCCCTGACATTCTAGATGACCTTGGGCAACCTCTGAGACAGGACTTTCTATCTGAAATTGCAACTGAGGTGCCAGGATGTGGTAAGTACGAAATTCCAGAGGAAAGGGCTGACTCGATGAAAAATTATCAAGAACTATTTCAGGTCTCTTGAAATTCCTCACTCACTTTGAAAGTACGAAAGTGTTGAGAATGGATTTCTAGAGGGTATTTCTTTGGTGAGAGTTGCTGCCAAGCTGTGGATTCCATTCTGAATAGACTGGAGTGTTTGCTGCCCACTTTTTTATCTAGAACAAAAGGGCTTCAGCCGCACCATTCAGGGACCTTAATGGGAAGGAACTTCTGCAGCTTGCAAGACAAGAGACTGGTGTCCGACACATCTTGAGGAATCTCAAGGCAAGCAGCTGTGCTAAAGGCAGGTGAGAGAGAAAATGCAGCCTTTTTTGGGTAGAAATGCTCTCCTATCCATGACAAGCACAGAATGTATGAGTGTTTCTCATTCACTGGGCCAAATAGTATTAAGAACTGACCCAAGCCATTTCAAATTCTGCCCAGGAGTGCCACTTGGAATGTAGTGGGGAGAGGCTCACGGGAAGACCAGAGCCTGGGGACGTGGCTGCTGTAGCTACAATTGGAAGGCCTAGCAAAGGGGACCTCTGAAGAATCCGCAGAAGTTCCCAACAAGAAAGTCATCTTTAAACAGTACCAAGACTCAGAGAATGTGAATCAATCTTACATAATACTAGTGTACTTTCTGTGCCTTCTTTCATTTTCTCACACTGTCTTTGGAAGAGCCAGAAACCACTTCACAAGCTGAGAGACGAGAAGCAGAAAATGAAAGAACATACTGACTGTACCCACTTACCAGGTGTCAATAGGCTACCTGAAATCCTCCCCAGTGGACAGAATGGAAAAGATTTAATTCTCAATCAAGTTTGGAACTGGGTGTTCTAATACCAAATTGAGACTGCTTTCTGAGTTAGAGGGAGCATAGAACTTATCATTACCTAAAAATGACTACCAAGTCTTGGGGTCACCCCAAGTTTTATCCAATAGAAGAAAAAATTTGCCCTATGGTACATATTTTGAAGGGTGAGTGAGAAAGAAAAATAAAGTGAATGTTGGTTATATTCGCCCAGTTCTGCCAGTTCAACATACAAGTCATGCTACTTAACTTGCCTGCCCCTCAGTTTCCCCATGTGTAAGACAGGTGGTGAAGAAGCTGTTTTTAGAATTAAATATTTTATATCACGGAAGTCTGTCTTTTCTGGGAGATGGGAATGGCAGAAAAGGTAAAATCACATTTTATGAAAATAACTTAACCCTAATAGCTAAATCCGATCAAGATGGCCTGTGTGCACCCGCAGACAACACTACAAATCAAACTCTTCCAGTGACGTAGTGGTAAACATCCCAAGTAAAATAACAGTAAATTGAATTCAGAAGTGTATTAAAGAATAACAAGCCATGACAAAGTAAATTTTTATTCTATAAATGCAAAGATAGATCAATAAAAATAGATTTGCTAATATACTTTATCATATTATCATCTTAGACACCATGAAAAAACATTTCATAAAAGTCAACAAAGATGTCTCATTTTAAAACAAGTAAATATTCTGAAATCTAAGTGAAAGGATTTCTCTTTAGAATAATAATGACTAATACCGCAAAGAACATCATGCCTATTGTTAAGACTCAAAGAACTCCTATGCATCAGGAAGAGAAAAGATTTTGCATTATCAAATCAATGTTGTATATTGTTCTGAAAGTTTTAGGTAATGCAATAGGAAAATAAATATAGTTAGATATAAGCAGAGAAAGTATCATTATTTTCAGCTATTCCTTTTTGCTTTGACATCATAATTAAAACAGCCTCCTTATCCAAATATTATTATAGTCTTTTATCTATCTCCTAATACTTTAATGTTTTTGAAATTTAGAGGTGGACAATGGTCTAAATTTTCTCCAAATATCCAGAATTAGAGTAAGACTATTCATTGAATAATCATTTTCCCCCCTCACTAATTCAAAACACCACCTTATCATATACTAAATGTTACATACATATTCTTGAATCTGTTTCTGGACTCTGTATTCTCTTCCAAATAATCTGTGCATTTTTGAGCCAGCGTCCACCTGTGTTATTTATTGTAACTTTGTAAAGTATTTTGAAATTTGATGAGAAAATCTGCCTACTTCTGTGGGCACTCTTTCTACTTGACCTGAAAACTGTTTTGAAGTTTTGTACTTTATAATTGTCATGGGGGATTATTTGTTCTATCTATTGATGTTAAATACTGTTCAGATAATATACACAGTCCTGTTTATGTTTGGGAGATTTATTGAAGATATGTTAGTGTTCCATGAACACTTAAAAGAATTTTCTATACAAATTTAATCAGCATCATTATCATTCCAATTTCCCATATCTTTATTTATTTTGAAATCTCCCAGTTTTTCATTTGATGTTTAATGTGTCTGTTTTATATAGGTAGGGATTTTTTCACATCTACAACTCGGGAGTATAAGAAATGTAACTTTATTCTTCCCTAACTGAAATTAATTTCTCTCTCAAGTCTTCTTTTCTGCTGATGCTGAAAGCTTGCCAATTTAGAGGAATGTGTGCTCCTCTAGGTCAAACTCGGGCCCTCTGGAGTATGTACTCAGGAAAATTACTTCTCTCTCCTCTACCCATTTTTTTCCTTCTCTTCTTCCTAGCATATCTGAGCTCCCAGGGTCTCACACATATTATTCCAGTTCTCGTGGCAGGGCATCTGGGCTTTCCCCTGCTCTGTTTTCAGGGTCCACCTGGGTCTGGCTTGTTCTTCCCGTCAACACTGGCTCCTCAGTTAATGTTAATCTCTGGCTTATGGTTATATGTGTCTTGACATGTAACTTGCAAAACCTCTTCAAGCTTGAGAAAAATTTCTCTCAAGCTCTTTGGGTAACTAGACAATTTTAGAGATTCTGTGAAATCTCTACATGACCTAACGTTCTACATGATCAAACTTCAAATATGATTTAAACTGCTATGATTAAAAACAAAACAAAACAAAAACTACAGTTCTATTGACTCCTTTTCTCTGTTTTAACTGTTTCTCTAGAAGCTTCCTCCAACGTATCTACTCTTCCCTAGATTTACTAACTTAAATCTTTTTGTTTCTGCTAACTTGATACCAGACAATTAGCCCTACACGATACTTTCCCTTTTAATACAACTTTCTCTTAGAAATACAACCAAATCAACAGCCAAGGAAGAGTAACAGGTTTTACAAAGCACACAAAGAAAAAACATTGCTTTACTATCTCCAATTGAATCCCTCTACATCTGTTAAATTGCTGCGTTACACATGCACACACGTCATTTTGGTCATATCTTTTTTTCACAGAATGCTTTTTGACGAAATAAGATTAATCTACTTGCCCATTCATTGTTTTTAACTTTAAAAATGTATATTTTCTGTACTATTTCTATTATTGCTTTTTATTTTATTTTATTATTTTATTTACCTGACATATCTTTGTCCTCTTTCTTTTTTAATCTACATCTGTCATTTTGTTTTGAGTGTTTCCCTTAAGCATCAGTCTTTGTTTCTGAATAGGATATTTAACTGACTCATTTACTGTGTCGTATCCTATATTCTTAATCTTCTCATTTGCCAATTTGTTTTTTTAGAAAATGTTTCCTGGTTGCTTTCTTTGCTTTCTGTCTATTGGTAAATGAATTATGCTTTATTTGCCTCTTTTCTTCGGAGATTTAGAAGATACCATATGTGATTTATTTGGAGAGTATCTTTGTAGTTTTCAATATACTTGTATGTAGCTAGATATATATTATCAAAAATAAAATTATTGTTTTAGATTCTCCCTTTATAAAGTGAAGAATATCCATAATTTTAATTCCCTTTATCACTTCTCTAAAAATTAATTTATTTTATTACTATTATCTAAGATTTTGGACCAAGAATATTATTAATAAATAATTACTTTACACCATACATCTTTTTTTTGAGAACTGTTTTACATTTGTATTGATTTTTAAGCATATTTCCCATGATTGTTTAAATGTAATTCTGTAATTTACAGTCAATTATACCATAACTTCCCATTCTTGAGATCTTCCATTTGAATTAATCATTGTCAGTTGATATATATCTGACTAATTTTTTTTAGAAAGGAACGTAGGAGGTATACTCCTGACTATAGGTAGGAGTACACGAGAAATATAGGTTAAGTACACGAGAAATATAATTTTATATATCATTTTGAAATGGCATGCGAAAGGTGGAAATTCTGGATGCTGGAAAAACTGAGGCTCTTTTGTTATGATCTATATACATGTATATAAAACTATATACATGAGTTTTGGTGACACTATTTTCTCCTCTCAAGAATCTATTGATTTTGCTCCCTTGACTTCTGATGATTACTATTGCAGAGAAATCTAAGGTTAGGATGATTCTATTGCCTTTTAATATAATCCTTTTTTTCAATCTTAACGTTTATAGAATGTTTTCTTCATGTTTGATTATAAAGCAAGCTTACCAGGAATTGTCTAAACATTACCCTCTCCTGAAGACACTTTTCCTGAAGAGTACTGTTGATCTTCAGACTAAAGTTTTTCTTTACCAGAGAAAGTTTTCTTCTCTGATATTGTTGGGTATTGATTCTGTTTTATTTATTTTCATCTCTTCATCAGGGATACCAATTATCTGTATGTTTGACCCCTTTTCTATATTTTTGGTAGCTATCATCTTCTCTCATACAATTTTAATTTTTGATAAAAAGATCCTCTGCTTTCTGAAAAAATTTTTCATGCTTGTCCGCAACATAAACTTCCTACTTCTATAACATGGATTTTACTCTTTATTGTTTCTAAAGCAGATTTTAACTGTGCTAGTGCATTTTAGGTTTCTTTACAATCTTTCCACATTCCTAGGTTGATTTTCATCTTTGATTACATCTAATTTAGCCCCATTTTTATCTCATGCTGTCATTGTTATTATTTTTCATCTCTTCCTCAACAAAAATTTATTATAAATAAAAATAAATGTTATAAAAATATTCCTTGCTTTCATATTGTAAAGTTTTAGTTTTTCTCTGTATCTGGAGGATAAAGTACCTTTATTTTCATATTAAAGATTATTTTCAAAGTCTCATGTTGACTATATTTCATTGTACACATCCCTCAGAGAACACAATTTTCACTACTTTTCTCACATTTGTGTCTTCCTTCTATAGACTTCGTGAAGATACAATATATTACCAGTACACATCTATACTCAGGAAGATTGCACTACTGGGGCATCTTATATCTGTATAACTGTAAAAGAATGGCCATGATAGGGATGATAGGAAAGAAAATTTCCCTAGGCATTTTAGAAAACAGCTACAACATGGTCTTCAGTCCCTTGGTCAGGAAAGATCTGATATCACTGAGATAAGAGTAAGTGTTAATGGTTGGTAGAAATCTGCATACTGCTTAGTTTTGTTAAGCAGAAACATCTTATGAAGTTCTGCAGATAGTTGATGAAAATCCCTAGTTTCTAATGTGGCTGAAGTATCCCACCCTTAATAGCAGAGGTGTCTATGAGCATTTCACGGGATGGTGGGAGAAGAAAAACAATTGCTGCTAGTTCACCTCTATCATCCCAGAACCAGCTTCATCAAATATATTTAAACAGAAATAAGCAATGTTTATTCCCCTTTTGGAATAATTCTATTTTGAATTTTTTACCCATGCATTATTTTCTATCTCGTGATCTTGGCAATGTATATGAAAAAAAATGATAGTTTATTTCTATAATTAGACATAGTAATACACTAATTAATTCTATGCTGAAATGGACCATTAAAAAAAAACCTAAGAGGAGAGAAGTCAAGATGGCAGTGTAGGCAGACTCTGAACTCACCTCTTCCCGTGGACACAGCCAATTTACAACTACACGTGGAAAAATTACCCCTGAGACAGAACTGAAAACTGGATAAGAGGAACTCCTGCAACAACGGACAATACTAATTGAGGTGGAAGAGGCAGAAACTCCCTTCTGGAGAGAAAAAACGCCACCTTCACAAGCCACAGCACCTCACGGCCCCCCGGGAGCAGTGCACAGGTACTCAGCCCTCCCTAGAGGAGGGGGGCCCTGAGCCGGGGAGTGCCCCCGCTGTGGGCATTTTGTGGACCCAGCACAATTGAGACAAGTGGCATAATATCTGACGTTGCTGCTACTAAAACATTGGGGAGTACTCCCAGAAAAGCTGGTTCACAAAGACATTAAAACTGGCTCTTAAAGGGCCCACACGCAAACTTACCCGTTTCAGAAAGCAACCTAAAATCACCAGAAAGAAAGGTGCACAGTGTTGTGGTGAAAAGAGACTCACCTAATAGGCCCTGAGTGCATCTCAGTGAGAGGTAAGACCTCTCCAGGGACTGGGACATTGGCAGCGGCCATTGTTGTGGCCTGGTGTGGGTGTGCTGACACAGACGCCATTGGAGTTCTCCCTGAGGCCTGCTAGCCCAGGGTCTGCCCCACCTGCTAGAGCACCGATTTAATCCAGCTCAGCCAGCGCAGGCAGCCCACCCTAAAGACTGGCCCCACCCAACAACAAGCCCTCAGGCAACTTGTGGGCCTGCATAGATTGGTGACTGGATTCTCTGCAGCCTGGCAACTGAGCCCACTTCAGCGGGGCAGGGTGGGCACAAGGCGCAGGTGGAGAGTGTGGGGTGGTGGTGGAGTGTGTGGGGCTCCCACCGTGGAGAGACTGGGTCTGCTTCAGGAGGTCGGGGCGCCCACACGGGGCAGGACTGTGTTGACTGTGTGTGTGGACCTGTGGGTGGCAGGGCTTGTCACCTGCAGAAGATTTGTGCTTCTCAGAGACCCTCATAGGGGGTTTGCCCCACCTTCCAAAGCCTGAAACAACTGGGTGCTCCTGTGCCTGAAGCCAGCCCCACCCAGCTGCAATCCTCAGAGAGCTGACAAGAGACCTAAAGGCTGGAGGCTTATAGCAATTGTAAGGCCCTGAGCCTAACAACCTGCCACGCTGGGGGCCTACTCACTTAAAAGAAATACGGCAACACAAATGTGGTATTAGAACTTGTAGCCAGTGGTGCTGGGGCTCCCCACACCTGATAAAGAGACTGAAGGGCCCACAACAACTACAAGCAGCTGAGCATTACAACAGCTGGCCAGGAGTGTAACTCGGCCTCCCTGGGCACCTACAGGGAGAGCAAACAGGCCACAACAGAAGGACACACGTAGCCCACATAGGGGTCAACCCTGGAATGTTGAGAACTGAGAGAAGCACACTGCAGGTCTCCTAAGGCATCACTTACATGAGGTCACCTATCCAAGAGCAGGAGATGTAGCTGGCCTACCTAATACGTAGACACAAGCACAGGGAAAGAGGCAAAATGAGGAGGCAAAGGAATACATTCTAAGTAAGGGAACAGGACAAAACCCCAGAAAAGGAACTAAATGAAACAAAAATGAGCAACCTACCCAACAGAGAGTTCAAACAAAGAGTGTTAAGGATGCTCACTGATCTGGGGAGAAGAATAGATGAACTCAGTGAGAATGTCAAAAAGAACCAATCAGAAATGAAGAATACAACACTGGAAATGAAAAATTCACTAGAGGGACTCCAAAGCAGAGTAGAGGATACAGTGAAGGGATCTGTGAGCTGGACGAAAGACTGGAAGAAATTACCCAAGCTGAACAGGTAAAAGAGAAAAGAATTAAAAAGAGTGAGGACAGTCTAAGGGACCTCTGGGACAACATCAAGCACACTAACATCCGTGTTATAGGTGTCCCAGAAGGAGAAGAGCGAGACAAAGGGGCAGAGAATCTATTTCAAGAAATAATAGATGAAAACTTCCCTAACCTAAGGAAGGAAACAGACATCCAGGTACAGGAAGCACAGAGAGCCCCAAACAAGATAAACCCAAAGAGGCCCACACCAAGACACATCATAATCAAAATGTCCAGAATTAAAGATAAAGAGAGAATCCTAAAAGCTGCAAGAGAAAGTCAAGTTACATACAAAGGAAACCCCATAAGTCTATCAGCTGACTTCTCAGCAGAAACGTTACAGGCTAGAAGAGAGTGGCACAATATATTTAAAGCGCTAAAAGGAAAAAACTTACAGCCAAGAATACTCTACTCAGCAAGGTTATCATTCAAATGGAAGAAGAGATCAAAAATTTCCCAGACAAGCAAAAATTAAAGGAGTTTTTCACCAAGAAACCAGTGCTACAAGAAATGTTCAAGGGACTGATTTAAGGGGAAAAGAGAAGACCACAAATAGGAAAAATTATCTATTTCCATGATAAGAGGGTAATGGATACAAATGCACAAAAAAGAGGTTAGATTGATATCAAAAACATAAAATGATGGAGGAGGGGAGTTAAAGAGTAGAGCTTTCAGACAGAGGTCAAACTAAAGAGACCATCTATTCTGTAGAGAAGAAGAAAGGAAGAGAGAAGGACTACTAAAACACTGAGAAAAAAAAAGTTAGAAAATGGCAGTAAGTACATACTTATCAATAGCTACTTTAAAGGTCAATGGACTAAATGCTCCAATTAAAAGGCATAGGGTGGCTGATTGGATAAAAAAACAAGACCCATATATATGCTGCATACAAGAGGCACACTTCAGACCTAAAGACACTCACAAACTGAAAGTGAAGGGGTGGAAAAAGATACTCCATGCAAATGGCAATGAAAAGAAAGCTGGGGTAGCAGTACTCATATCAGACAAAATAGACTTTAAAACAAAAACTGTAAAAAGAGACAAAGAAGGGCATTACATAATGATCAAGGGAACAATCCAACAAGAGGATATAACACTTGTAATATCTACGCACCCAATGTAGGTGCACCTAAATATATAAAGCAATTATTAACAGACATAAAAACAGAAATAGACAGTAACACAATAATAGTAGGGGACTTTAACACTCCACTTACACCAACGGATAGATCATCCAAACAGAAAATCAATAAGGAAATATTGGTTTTAAATGACACATTAGAACAGATGGACCTAGTAGATATATACAGAGCGTTCCATCCCAAAACCGAAGAATACACGTTCTTTTCAAATGCACATGGAACATTCTCCAGGATTGATCACATATTAGGCCACAAAACAAGTCTCCATAAATTTAAGAAGATTGAAATAATACCAAGCATCTTTTCTGACCACAATGGTATGAAACTAGAAATCAACTATAGGAAGAAAATCAGAAAAGCCACAAATACGTGGAGATTAAATAAAATGCTACTGAACAATGACTGGGTCAATGAAGAAATCAAAGAAGAAATCAAAAAACACCTGGAGACAAATGAAAATGAAAATACAACATGCCAGAATTTATAGGATACAGCAAAAGCGGTTCTAAGAGGGAAGTTTATAGCAATACAGGCCTCTATCAACAAACAAGAAAAATCTCAAACAAACAATGTAACAATGCACCTAGAGGAACTGGAAAAAGAAGAACAAACCAAGCCCAAAATTAGTAGAAGAAGGGAAATAATAAAAATCAGAGCAGAAATAAATGAAATAGAGACCAAAAAAACAATAGAAAAAATTAATAACACCAAGAGCTGGTTCTTTGAAAAGATCAACAAAATTGACAAACCTTTGGCTAGACTCACCAAGAAAAAAAGAGAGAAGGCACAAATAAGTAAAATCAGAAATGAAAGAGGAGAGGTTACAACAGACACCTCAGAAATACAAAAGATTATAAGAGAATACTATGAAAAGCTATATGCCAACCAATTCGACAATCTGGAAGAAATGGATAAATTCTTAGAATCATACAACCTTCCAAAACTGGATCAAGAAGAAGTAGAGAATTTGAATAGACCAATCACCAGTAAGGAGATCGAAACAGTAATCAAAAACCTCCCCAAAAATAAAAGTCCAGGACCAGACGGCTTCCCTGGTGAATTCTACCAAACATTCAAAGAAGACTTAATACCTATCCTTCTCAAACTCTTCCAAAAAATTGAGGAGGGGGGGAAGCTCCCTAACTCATTCTACGAAGCCGACATTACCCTGATAACAAAACCAGACAAGGACAACACAAAAAAAAAGAAAATTGCAGGCCAATATCACTGATGAACATCGATGCAAAAATCCTCAACAAAATACTAGCAAATCGCATACAACAATACGTTAAAAAGATTATACACCATGATCAAGTGGGATTTATTCCAGGGATGCAGGGATGGTTTAACATTTGCAAATCAATCAACGTAATACACCACATTAATAAAATGAAGAATAAAAATCACATGATCATCTCAATAGATGCAGAGAAAGCACTTGACAAGATACAGCATCCATTTATGATAAAAACTCTGAATAAAATGGGTATAGAAGGAAAGTACCTTAACATAATAAAAGCCATGTATGAGAAACCCACAGCTAATATCATCCTCAATGGTGAAAAACTGAAAGCTATCCCTCTGAGAATGGGAACCAGACAAGGATGCCCACTGTCACCACTCCTATTTAACATAGTACTGGAAGTCCTAGCCAGAGCAATCAGGCAAGAGAAGGAAATAAAAGGGATCCAAATTGGAAAGGAAGAAGTGAAACTGTCACTATTTGCAGATGACGTGATTTTATATATAGAAAACCCTAAAGAATCCATCAGAAAACTTTTAGAAGTAATAAACACATATGGTAAAGTTGCAGGATACAAAATCAACATACAAAAATCAGTTGCATTTCTATACACTAACAACGAAGTAGCAGAAAGAGAAATTAAGAATACCATCCCATTTACAATTGCAACAAAAAGAATAAAATACCTAGGAATAAACTTAACCAAAGAGGTGAAAAAGCTGTACACGGAAAACTATAAAACATTTCTGAAAGAAATTGAAGAAGACACAAAGAAATGGAAAGATATTCCGTGCTCTTGGATTGGAAGAATTAACATAGTTAAGTTGTCCATACTTCCTAAAGCAATCTATAGATTCAATGCAATCCCTATCAAAGTTCCAACATTTTTCACAGAAATAGAACAAAGAATCCTAAAATTTATATGGAACAACAAAAGACCCTGAATAGCTAAAGGAATCCTGAGAAAAAACAACAAAGCTGGAGGTACCACAATCCCTGATTTCAAAATATACTACAAAGCTATAGTAACCAAAACGGCATGTTACTGGCACAAAAACAGACACACAGATCAATGGAATAGAATCGAAAGTCCGGAAATAAACCCACACATCTATGCACAGCTAATCTTTGACAAAGGAGCCAAGAACATACAATGGAGAAAAGAAAGTCTCTTCAACAAATGGTGTTGGGAAAACTGGATAGCCACGTGCAAAAAAATGAAAGTAGACCCTTACCTTACACCATACACAAAAATTAACTCAAAATGGATTAAAGACTTGAATGTAAGACCTGAAACTATGAAACTTCTAGAAGAAAACATAGGCAGTACGATCTTCGACATCGGTCTTAGCAACATATTTTCAAGCACCATGTCTGACCGGGCAAGAGAAACAATAGAAAAAGTAAACAAATGGGACTACATCAAACTAAAAAGCTTCTGTACAGCAAAGGAAACCATCAACAAAACGAAAAGACAACCTAACAATTGGGAGAAGATATTTGCAAACCATACATCTGATAAGGGCTTAATCTCCAAAATATATAAAGAACTCATGCATCTCAACAACAAAAAAACTACCAACCCAATTAAAAATGGGCAAAAGACCTGAACAGACATTTCTCCAAAGAAGATATACAGATAGCTAACAGACACATGAAAAGATGTGCAAAATCATTAACTATCAGGGAAATGCAAATCAAAACTACAATGAGATATCACCTCACACCCGTCAGAATGGCTATAATTAACAAGACAGGAAACAACAAGTGTTGGAGAGGATGTGGAGAGAAGGGAACTCTCATACACTGCTGGTGGGAGTGCAAACTGGTGCAGCCACTATGGAAAACAGTATGGAGATTCTGCAAAAAATCAAGGCGAGAACTACCATATATGATCCAGCTGTCCCACTGCTGGGTATTTATCCAAAGAACTTGAAAACACCAATGCATAAAGATATATGCACCCCTGTGTTCATTGCAGCATTATTCACAATAGCCAAGACTTGGAAGCAACCTAAGTGCCCATCAAGGGACGAATGGATAAAGAAGATGTGGTATATATACACAATGGAATACTACTCAGCCATAAGAAATGATGAAATCCAGCCATTTGTGACAACATGGATGGACATTGAGAGTATTATGCAAAGTGAAATAAGTCAGAGGGAGAAGATCAAATACTGTATGATTTCCTTCATTAAGTAGTAGATAATAACAACAATAAACAAACACATAGAGACAGAGATTGGATTGGTGGTTACCAGAGGGGAAGGGGGGAGGGAGGAGAGCGAAAGGGATAATTTGGCACATGTGTGTGGTGATGGGTTGTAATTAGTATTTGGGTGGTGAACATGATGTAATCTATGCAGAAATAGAAGTATAATGATGTACACCTGAAATTTTTACAATGTTATAAACCAATGTTACTGCAATAAACAAAAAATTTAAAAAAAAAATACTAAGAAAATTACAGATGTGTTTTTTTTTTCCTGAGTCTCAACTGGATTCTTAACAACCAAAGGCAATCCGTTTCTAATAACGGATCTGTTAATAGCAACTCCTCTAAAAACATGAGTGAAAGAGGGAGTTCTCCAATTTAGATCTTTTAGATGTTTTTACATCTTGTTCAATATTTCAGATTTTTCCTAACAATATTTATAATTAAAAGCTAGCATAAAATTTAAGATACTTTGAGCACCTACTACATATAAGACTCACATTGTAATCGCTAAGCTATCAGACATGGCCTTTGCTAAAACTGTAGACACAGGAGACAGGACACATTCAAGAAAAGAAAGCTAACCATATTGTTTCTGCTAATTTTCAGTGTCACGCCTCCCTAAAATGAGTGTTTCTGAATTGTAGGGGCTCAAATTTCCACAACCCCAAGGATCGTAGTCACATTCCTACAAGGATTCCTGCTTGACGAGCTAGAACTGAATTAGACTTTTGAAATCCTTATTTCCACATATGAGATACATTTTAGATTTGTTGAAATAAAAATAAAGTTTCTGAATTAGAATTTTTAACTAATAAAGAAATCTGTGGTTTATATGGACCTATTACTATGACCATTTATCAAAGGATGTCATGTTCTTTTGTCCGTTTCCCTAAAATTCCTTTCCATCTGCCTTTGCTGCTAGAACTGAAGCTCTGCTTTGAGGAAGATAACCAATAACCCAATCCAATGTCAGCAGTGTTTTCCTTTGAAAAGACCTGTCACTTTGTGTCAATTGTAGGAATTTGTGTCAATTTCTGCAGTCATTTCATATTTGCTTTGTATTACATCATTTTGCTCATGTCTCAAGCAACTGAAGATGTACCTGAAAATTTATTGGACAAGACAGCTCCCTTCCCAAGAGCAGATAAGCCTGAAAGGCAAAGGTGAAACACAGTCACGGTTTTAGGAGAAAATGAAATATCTAACGAAAATGAAACAAAATTTTAATGTTTAAATTTAATGGTAAATTTAATTTACCGTTGACTTTAAAAGTAATAAATTGAGTTAGAATTGACTTACACTTGATTTCCTATTTTCCTAGCTATTTTTGTGAATCTTTGATTTAAGCTTTATATATTTTTTAAATAACTATCTTTTAAGTAGTTAGATTTTATATTTGAAGATAAAATTGTCTGCTGTCTTGCACACAGTAGACTCTATGAATTGAGTTGCTTTTCTAATGGAGAAATTTGCATCATATCACCAATACTCATCACTTTTTCTCTGAGAGAGGTGTGGTTGGGAAGTAGACTTGGTCCACATATACTGTTATCTCATAATCTGAACAGACATTATACCTGGCATCATAATTTAAACAGCTAAAATGATGTTTGGCTTATTTCCCAAGGCTAGATCTTTTCTGAAAATAAATAAGCACTTAAAATTGAAGGACTCAAAAGCATCTACCAGTCTTGAAATTCTTCTGTCTCACAAATTTAAGATTTTCTTGGCATCTACATTTGTTTTGCTCTAAGGCAGGATCGCTGAAAATTTAGCATATCATACTGAGTTAGGAATATAAGGATTAATATTCACTATAGGGACAATATATGAAAGAATGGGTCTTTTATGACATTTCTTTTCATGAGTGAGAAGGGACCTAATAAATTACTTTATTAAATCTCCTCTCACAAGTGAAGATAAATGTCATCAAGAACTTAAGCACTCATGTATTACATATAACGTACAGCTCCTCTATCTATCTTCCTATATTTTCATATTTTGTCAAACTCATCCAAGGGGCTTTACTTCATCATCAAATATGTTTTTTCTTTAAGACAAAACAAAAGAAATAATGTATTGAGAAGACAATGTCTGATTTCATTTAGGTTCTTTCTCTACTTGGTATATCTGCTTTTAGGTTACTCTGCTGTTATACTTTTGTTTCTGTAATTTCTTGTCTCCAAGGCCTGAACAGATGAGGGTAGCTACAGCATTGACTTTTATGTTGAGTAAAAATTTAGACATGTTTTGGATCCTTTCCTAACCATCTTTCCTGTCTTTTTAGTTTTTCTTTGTCTGAAGTAATATTGCTTCTCCCAAAACTTGCACCTGCTCTTGGATAAAGTTATCAACAAATACCCAGTTATGTAAGTTAGACACCAAGGTGCCATCTTGTACTCTTCTATGTGACCCTCAAGCCACACAACTCACTAAACTCTAAATTCTATAGATTTTACATTTTCATTATCATATATTTCCATTTGTTAATGCCTTGGATAAATCCTCATGTTCTTTTACCTAGGCAATTTTTATAGTCCACTAAAGCAGTGGCTTTCAAACATTTTTCCTATTACCATGAAGAAATACATTTACATTATGACTCATTATACAAATACATAATTAAAACTGAATATATATTGGTGAAATAATAGTTTCAAAAAAATTCTTCCTCTTAGTATGTGATGCACTCTGACATTTTCTATTCTATTCCATTTTTAAAGGCAAAATTGACTTTACAACCTCGCTGATGGGGGGTTGCTGCCTATGATTTGAAAAACACTGCAAAGGAATTGCCCTGTCTCCAGCCAAGACTCTGGCTAATAAATTTCACACACTTTCAGTAAAGAGTTCTGTGTTCTACCTATTTAAACACATAACTTCTCCCATTAAAGCACTTCTTACAACTACTGGATAAAGTCTTAACTTATCACTATATCATTCAATCAGTTTTCTCCTTGATTACACCTCCAACCTACATTTCATACTCCCTAAACTCACATGCTCACACCATTCCATGTTATATCTCCATGTCTTTCCACACAGCACTTGTGCTTGGAAAACTGTCTCCTTTAAATCTTCATATTTTTTATCCTTCAACTCTGCTCAAATATCTTTCTCCCCCTATGTAAAGCTTTTTCTAATCCATCCCCAAATAGAAATACTCTTCCTTGGCACCACCATTATACTTATAAATACCCCTTTAAAAACACCTAGTGGGAGAGACTCACAGAACTCACTCCCCAGAGATGTTTCCATCTCGCCTGTGTTGCCATTGAGCATAGATTTTTCATAATGAGATGATTGTTTCCTTCTGGTCAAATTTCCTATTTCTCAGCAAGAAATTTTTTTACTTCTGTTTATGAGACATATTGCTGTATAAATAAGATTCTTCAATATCCAGGGTCAGGGGTTACATTTATGCCCATGAAATAGTAAATGATATGGGATTTGCTTTCCACTAAAAACAATTAAACAATTAGAAAACTAGACTAAATATATGAAACAACTCTTTTCAACCACTGGATGGCAGGAAGCACAGGAATGTGGTCGCTGATAGAGAAACAAATGAGGCAAAGCCTATGATCAACTTGGCTTTTTGCCAGGGTAGAAAAGACTCAAGTTCACAGAGTCAAGGGCACACACATAGGAGCTCAAGGACAACTGGCAGCTGGAATTTGGAGGCTAGAGTACTGGAGAAAAGGAAGCTATTCAGAGAAAGACTTCCAGAAATCTACCTAGGGACCACCACAGTTCTTAGGCTAAATCCTAAATTGAATATTAACCTGCATATGCACCAGGTGAAACTCTAGGAGGCCTGGCAAAGATCAACCATCAGGGAGCTATAAGATTAACAATTCCCAAAGTTCACACAGGGCTGGCAGGCATGCAAGTTTTTACCAGCCATAATAGAGAGATCTTGTTGAATACTCATGGTATTCAATAGAGATCTCAAAAGGGTCACATCTCAGAAAGAAGTTAAACTAACTCTAGAGTAAAGGCTATTTTAGACTTGCTTTAACAAAGTTTAAAAGAGAAAAAAAATCATACTGACTTGCAAGTAACTAAATCCACGCCAAAAAATCTTTATCACTCTTTAAAGAAAAATAAAAATTCAAAATAATCAACAGTGTATCATCAATAATATCTGGCATCCAATTAAATATTACTATCTATAACACAAATATTGCTACATGAAGAAGTAGCAAAATTTGAAACATAACCAAGAGAAAAAGCAATTGAAAAAACAAAGCCAGAAATAACAGAGATGATGGAATGAGGGGACAAAACTTCAAAGCAGCTTTCACAAATATGTCCGATGATTTAAAGGAAAATATAAACTTAATGAATAAAGAAATAGAAGATATTTTTAAAAGAAAAATGGAATTTCTAGAGCTGAAAAATACATTTGAAATTAAAAAAAAATCACTAGATAGGCTTAACAACATATTAAACCCTTAAGAAAAAAATCAGTAAACTTGAAGACATAACAACGAAATATATTAAAACCAAAGTACAGAGAAAAAAATGACTGAAAAAATATTTTAGACCCTAAGTCACCCTGTGGGACAAGATTAAGTGGTCTAATATAAATGTAGTTGGAGTCAAAATAGGGAGGAGAATAAGAAAAGGGCAGAAAAAATTACAGGAAGAAATAATAATCAAAATATTTCAAATTTGATGAATTATTAGCACAGAGATTTAAAAAAAAGCCACACCAGGGAACATCATAATCAAATTGCTTAAAAACAATGATAAAAAGAAAACTTTTAAAGCAATAGGAAAATAATCAGCATTCTACATATAGAGAAGACAAACATAAGAATGACTACAGACTTCTGATCAGGAAAAATAAAAAACAAATTCAATAAAGTGACATATTTAAAGTGCTAAGAGAAAAAGAG
The DNA here is from genome assembly GCF_020826845.1 of Diceros bicornis minor. Taxonomy (NCBI): domain Eukaryota; kingdom Metazoa; phylum Chordata; class Mammalia; order Perissodactyla; family Rhinocerotidae; genus Diceros; species Diceros bicornis. The sequence continues at coordinate 39,885,817 of NC_080749.1, read as the reverse complement.
TCAACAAATAATTCTACATTGAGTGAATATTTGTTTCAAAATTGAAGGTTAAATAAACACTTTTTCAGGCAAGCAAAAGATGAGAGAATTTATATCCAGCAGACTAACACAAGAAGAAATGTTAAAAATGGTGAATGGTAAATCTTAAAAAAATTCTTCAAGCTGAAAGAAAATTATACCAAATGTATACCAAAGAGTACCTGAAATAATAAATATATAGATAAATATAAAAGATCTTTTTCTTGCTTTTAAATTTTCTTTAAAAGACTGACTATTTGAAGAAAAGTTTATAACAACAAACTGTGGGGCTTATATACAGAAGAAAAATATACGACAAAAATAGCACCAAGGATGGAATGTGACAACAGCACTATATTGCTGTAAGTTCTTTATATTATTTGTGAAATGGTATAATATTTGAAGCTTGAGCAAGGATTGGTAAATTATGACCCATAGTCTAAATCTGGCCTATGTCCTGTTTTTGTAAGACCCACAAGCTAAGAATGTTTTTTATATTTTTAAAGGGTTATAAAAAATATATATATGACAGAGAATTTATGTGGCCCATAAAGTCTAAAATATTTACTATTTGGCCTTTTACCAACTCCTGAGCTAGATTGTGTTATGTGAAATGCATGTTGAAAACTCTAAAGAATCTACTAAAAATATAAAGCACTGAGATATAGCCAATAAGGCAAAATAATGGAGACAAAATAGAATACTAAAAAATACTAAATTAATTTAAAAGAGAAAGAAAAAAGGCAAAAGGAACAAAAAATAGATGGAAAAAATAAATAGCAAGAGAACAGATTTGAACTCAAGAGTATCAATAACCACATTAAATATGAATGATCTAAACACTCCAATTAAAAGGCAGAGATTGTCCTTTTGGATAAAATAGCAAAATCCAACTATATTCTGTCTACAAAAAGCTACTTGAAATAAAGAGATACATATTAACAGTTTACATGTTAAAAGTAAAAACATAGAAAAAGATATATAATGCAAACATTAATCAGAAGAAAGCTGGAATGTCTACACTAATACCTATGAATATTTTTAAAGGGAATCTATAAATAGATTCTTTTTTATAAGGTCTATAAAATAAACTTAAGAAAGAGACCATTACCAAGGATAAAGAGAGATATTATCATTTCAAAAAGATAAGAGTCAGTACATAAAGAAGACATAAAAATCCCAAATGTGTATGCACTTAAAAAGAGAGCTTCAAAATATATGAAGAAAAAAACAAAAAGAACTGCAAGTAGAAATAGACAAAACTCAATTAATGTCAAATATTTCAATACTCTTTTTTCAGTAATTCATAGAACTAGCAGACAGAAAATCAGTAAATAAATAGAAGACATGAATTACACTATCAATCAACTTGACCTAATTGACATTTATAGAACACTTCACCTAACTACCGAAGAATGCACATTACTTTCAAGTGCACATTGAGCTTCAACTATACTAGACCATATGTTGGGTTATAAACCAAGTTTCAACAAGTTTGGAATCACTGAAATCATACAGAGTATTATTCTTGACCGCAACTGAATTAAACCAGAAAGAATAACAAAAGGATATTTGGAAAATCCTTTAATATTTAGAAATTAAACAAAACAATTTTAAATAACCTATGTGTCAAATCTCAAGAGATATTAGAATATACTTTGAACTGATTGATAATGAAAAGACAACATACCCGCATCTAGGGTAGTGCTTAAAGTGATATTTATAGCTTTACATGTTCATATTAAAAAGAAAAAAAAAAGTTCTAAAAATAATTATCTAAGCTTCTGCCTGAAGCTAGGAAAAGAAAAATAAATCAAAATCAAAGTAAGTAGAGGGGAGATGCTGGGAAACAATGCTCCATGACTATTTTCAAATTTGTGTATGCTTGGGACTTTCTGAGCAAAAGAATTGGTGCCTGGGTTAAAAGATGATTGAATAGCAGCCCCTAAGAGAGAGACCTTCTAAGAGATTTAGAAATATCTCCCCTAGACACATTTGTTTACATTCCAAAAAGCAATAAAGTCCTAGGGCCCTTACCCTCCTACCCTCAGAGAAAATACATTTATTTCTTTACATTACACAGTAAAAGTCTCTGTCTGTCTGTCTGTCTGTCTCTCTCTAGAGAGGAGGGGCAGATGTGTCAGCTGCTCTATATAAGCTCCAAAAATCATAATTTCAGTGTTCCCCTCTTGTGCATTATATACAAAGGTGTCATCTGCCTTCATTGTGCTGCGCAGGGGAAATTGGGATATGGGGAACCAATACAAGATATTTTGTCAGTAACTAAAAGCCTAGCATCAGAGCACTTCCTTTTCTGATCCAGAGATCTGCATATTCTAATAGAATAAATATAATAGTATATTTATATATATGCATATACTGCTATAATTATTCTCTTCTAATATGTATACATATTATATACACATATAATATATATGTAATTGTAAAAGTAGGGTAGTAGGTTAGACCCTTCACTGTTTCAGAGTTAACAGTGGGAAGCAAGAAAACAATGAACAGAAATCAATAAAATATAAAATGGGCAAACAATAACAAAAAATAATAAACCTAAAAGCTAGTTCTTTAAAAAGGTCAATAAGATTGATAATCCCCTATATAGACTGATCAAGGAAAGAAAAGAAAGAACACAAAATAACTATATCAGGAATGAAAGAGATGGCATTATTATGGATATGAAACACTTGGTGATAAATTTAAATGTGTACAAAAAATCGCTGAGAAAAATTAAAGATGACCTAAATAAATGGAGAACATACGATGTTCATGAATTGGAAGATTCAATATTGCCAAGATGTAAATTCCTCCCTAGATTAATCAAAAGATTAATGATATTCAAATCAAAGTCACAAAAGTCTTATCTCTGGAAATTGCCAAGTTTTTTCTAATAATTATATCAATGTGCAAAAATCTTAGACTAGCTAAAATATTTTTGAAAATAAAAGCAAAATTAAGAGTCACAATATCAAATTTCAAGACCCTTTATAAAACTATAGTAATCAAGACAATGTGGTATTGCTGGAATTATTGAGATATAATTATAATATAGATCAATGAAGAAGAATAGAAAGTCCAGAATTAAATTCACACATATACAGTCAATTGATTTTCAACAATGGTGTCAAGACAATCAATAGAGAAATTTTGCTGGAACAACTAGATATCCCTTTGGGAAAAAAAAAAATGAAACTTCTTCTTATCTCACACCATACACAAAAATTAATTTGAAATTGACCTAAATGTTAATGCTAAAACTATAAAACTTACAGAAAAACCATAGGAGTAAAACTTTCTGACTTAGGAGCAGGCAAATATTTCTTAGAATAGACACCAAAAACATGAACCATAAAAGAAAAAATTTTATTAATTGACTCATGAAAATTAAAAACTTCTGATTTTTGAAAGACATCATTAATAAAATGAAAGAGCAAGCCACACACTGGGAGAAATTATTTGTATTACATGATATGACAAAGGACTTGGGACCAAGAGTATATAAAACTCCTACAACTCAATATTAAGTAAGCAAACAACCCTATAAAAAATTGGCAAAAGACCTAAAGTCATTTTTCAGAGAAAATATATGAATGACTAATAAAGACATAAAAAGGTGTTTAACATCTTTTACATTTACCATAATGCAGCAGTTTTACACCTAAGAGAAATGAAAACGTATGTCTACATAAAGTCTGGTAAACAAATATTCACATCAGCTTTATTCATTATAGTCTAAAACTGGAAACAATCCAAGTGTCTGTCAAGAGGTAAGTGGATAAAAAAACTGTGTCATATCTTACAGTGAAATACTATTCAGCAATAAAACGGAATAAACTACTGAGACACACAACAACACAGATCAATCTTAAAAATATTATACTGAGCAAAAGAAGTAAGACACCAAAGAGTACCCACTGTATGATTCATTTATATAAAATATTAGAAGAGGCGAAATTAATCTATAGAAACAGAAAGCAGATCAGTGATTGCTGGGAGTACAGGCTCAGCATTGAGTGGGGATAACTATGGCACTATTTGAGGTGATGCAAATACTCTATATCATGATTGTAGGGGTGGTTAGATGGATGTATAAGTTTGTCAAAATTCATCAAACCATTACATGTTTAATATGGGTGTATGTAAATTATACCTCAACAAGCTTACTTTAAAAAAAAAGTAGTTAATGATAGTATCTTTATGTTTCAGTCTTTCATTTCTAACCAGAACTTCCATGAAAAGAGTAGTCATGTATTATTACATTCCCAGTTACTAGTGTAGTGCCCAGTGGATAGTATGTAAAACACAAATAATTAGGGGCTGGCCCCATGGCCTAGTAGATAAGTTTGGCACACTCCACTTCAGCGACCCGGGTTCGCGGGTTCGGATCCCAGGTGCAGACCTACACCACTCATCAAGCCATGGTGTGGCAGCAACCCACATACAAAATAGAGGAGGATTAGCACAGATGTTAGTTCAGGGCTAATCTTCCTCAGCAATAAATAAATAAATAAATAAATAAATAAATAAATAAATTTGATGAATAAAAAAGATATATACTTGAACAAATAAATGAGTGCTACTAAATATATTCAGACAAAATAATAAGCCAAAACTTTAAAAATGAATACAATTTTGGGAGGCATCATAGAAAGACTCCCTGTCTGACAGTTATTCTATGAACCTACAATGACATTATTCCTGTTAATCGAACAGTAGAGATTTATAACTTTGAATAAGAGGCATCACTTCTCTAAGATACCAGTTTTTAAATGCACATACTTCTGCAAGAGGATAAAATACTGAGCCATTAATACCAACTAAAATTAACACAGCAAATTTGCTAGTATTTCCAGTAAGCAGCTTTTAGAATAGATAAGAAGTTCCGATGTTTGATGTGAGAAAGAGAGAAAATCGGAAGTGTGATGGTATTATTGCTAGAGAGTATTGGCCTGGGTGGCAGGTCCTGGGTAACTGAAGGCTGCAAGGGGCACTCTGTATTTGAGCAGTCAGTGATGTGCTGAAAGGAAAAAAAGTGGTGCAAATGAGGAAGGGAAAAACGTGGAAAACACTTTTTGATCTTTTTTTTGACATTTTTCCCCCTAGATCAAGCTATAGCGCAAGTCAGTCTGCTGTAGGAACATTCCAGAAGATGATTCTTTGGGATGCTGGCCAACACAAGGATCATCTGGATGGGGAGCCCAGAATGTGATGATTCTCAAACTATTAACTTTCCTTTCCCCCAAAATCCCATTTCTGGGCTGAAATATGATGTTGTGATACCTGCACATGGTTCAGCAAAACAGACAATAAATTTACTGGAACTTAATTGAGACTAAGCAAGTAAAACAAGCCTTGAGTTTTGAAAAATGTTTCTTTGCTTCCAGAATGCCCATGTTAAACACAAATCATGGACATGGAACACATAATTCACTTAAAACTTTGGATAGTGTGGCAGACAAAATGTGCATCAAATCACATTTCATATCCTTCCTCCTAGAACACAAGAGACACTGTATTTCCCAGCAGGCTTGCAGCGAGCAGGGCGGTGGACCAATTCTGGGAAATTAACTGAGTCACTTGTGGGTGGAGACAGTGAAAAGTTCTTTCACAATTCTTCTGTCCCCCTCTCTTCCTCTGCCTTGGTAACTGGTGTGCTGGGGTATCTGGGTGACTTTGCAGAGAGGACCCCACCCTCTGCCTTTGCCAGCCTTCCTTGGACACATAACAAGAGTTAGAAATAACTTTTGCTGTGCAAACTCCCTTAGGTTTGGTTTAATTCAGCCTATCCTGATTAATAAAGTGAATCAATGCTTTATACAAAATAATTACTATGATTTCCTTTTTAAAAAAAAAATCTATATTAGAATCACAAACATAAAAGAAAAAAAAATTTTGAATTGGGGGGATAATAGGAGTTTCTTCACTGGTCCTCCACTGACCCATTTAAAATACTATTTGTTTTGTATTTTTAAACTTTTCAATGTATTTCTACTTATTTTCAATATCATGGAAAGTTTTCAAAAGCTTGGCAAAGTCTAATCAAATCTGAAGCAAAACCAACATCATTGACAAATAAAAAGTATACAAATTGAAATACAATAAGGTTTGTGGGATAATACATATGTGCATTTGTATATAAGTGTATATGTATATTTATAGACATATATATATATTTATAGACATATATATACAAACATGATTTAACACAAAAGTATATGGAAGGCAGTAGGTATATCTAATTCAACTATTTTTTACCTTTCCAAATCCTTATTTGTTTTATGGAGACATTTTACATCACGGTTCTACATAAAAGATTTATAAAATGCATCCAATAAAAAGATAAGACTTCTCAAGAAGTAGCTAATAAAAAAGGATATATATTTTTTTTCCAAAATATAGTATAATATTTTTACCCTATAAAGCAAGAGTCAACAAACTTTTCCTGAAAAGGACAAGAAAGTAAATATTTTAGGTATTATGGGCCACATATAGTCTCTGTCACATATTCTTCCCTTGTGTGTGGGTGGGGTGTGTGTGGGTGGGCAGTGTGTGTGTGTGTGTGTAAATATATATATATATACATATTTGTAAAAATGTAGAAACTATTCTTAGCACCCAACATACAAAAAGAGGTCAAGGGTTGGATTTGGCCCACAGGCTACAGTTTGCCCTCCCTGCTATAAAAAGTTTACTTCATTAATAGTTATAATAACACTACCATAGCATTTTTGTTTTGAAATCATCATTTAAAGGAAAAGACAAATGCTCAATTAGTTTGAAAATTGCTGAATTTCTCTGGATATTTGCATTCACAAATCTCTCCATTCCCATGCAAATCTATCCTTTGGCCTGAGATGAGCTCCTTCTCTTTCATTTGGCTGCTGTTAGGGTCTGGATGTTAGTTCACAGTTATTACTAAATAATCACATTTGAGGATGCACACTTATAATACATTAATTTGACAAGTAGTGTTTGGTCCAGTCTCTCCCTAAAATCCCAGAAGAATCCAAGTTTCCAATTCTTGTATTCATTCAAGCCACCTCCTCATCTCTCTGTTTCTTTATAGAAATTCCTTATCATTTCAGACTTCGAGCTTCCAAAGAGGGGCTTGTAGCGCCTTAAACATTATTTGGAGATAAGGTTCTTCTATTAACTGAAATGTAGATGTCAGTAGATGTTTAGCTAATTCTCTACTTTTTACTCTGTTACCTAGTATAATGTTAAAATATGTGTGTGTGCAAAATTTAGTTATCTGGGAAAGACTAAATGCCCATAACAATGGGGAAAAAAATGAGGGTATCTCTGGGTCCTTAATTGTGAAAGGAATCTCGCCTAGCTCCTGACCCCAGCACACCTCAAGTACTCTGTGGGAACTTTGGCAAGACGTTTGACTCAACATCAGCATCCGGGTTCTCTCCTGTGTAGCATGAAACTCTCGCAGCCTCTTATAGGTGTGGGAGCAGGACAAAAATGAACACCCAGCTCTTCTGTGAATCTCTGGGGGGCATTACATTGAAGGAATCCACATCTACCAGTACTTTGTAAGGCCAGAATCCCCCTTGCAGCTTTTATTCTGGAAATAAACTTTCCATGTCAGTTTTTAGGAAAGTGAGTCATGAAGAAAAGGGCACTGGCCCAGATTCTGACAAAATCTTAAATCTTTAAATCTTTTTTAAAGTCTCCCTATTTATCAGCTGAACAACCTTGAGCAAAGAACTTCATCTTTCTGAGTTGTGATTTTTTCCCACCTGTATGGGTAATGATTCATATCTGAAATGTTGTTAAGAAGATTACGTTAAATAATACACACAGGGAAGCTGGCACAAGGTAGATGCTCGTTAAATAGTGGCTATGATTTTACCCACAGTCCTTTAAAGACTTTGGTATAGTCTAGCACCTTCTTGGAGCTTATATAAGATGAAGACTGATTAAGTAACAAGCCTTCTCATACTGTAATAAGTCACCTAAATCAAGATCACATTGCAAAATAGAAAGAAATTATTTTATAAGACTTTCCTGTTTTAATTAAAATCTATTATTAATGGTTTCCCTTCTATCTTTAATCTGGTCTTCTTAACTTGGGACTTCAAGAACAGGTAACGGCTTGGAGTCTTCACAGATAGCTTGAACCACTGTTTGGAGTTCTTGGATCCTAAATCCTAATAGGTTTTATTGGGAGAAGATATTCTGCTCCCCTTCAGTTTAATAAACTTTACTTTTTCAAAAATGTTGAGGAGATTATGAGGATACTGGTCCTTTACCCAGTGGGTTGATTCATGCTGAGGATAGAAAGGTGGATTTCTCCAAGAAATATGATTTCCTAGCCAATCTGCCCAGCTATTCCATCCAGGGCTGTTCCTGTGAGGCCTTTGGTATCTCTGATGCCTTTTAGTACCTTCAGTATAGAACCACTCGGTATATTCAAAACAAGCTTATAAGATTTTCTAGTGGCTGCCAAGGTAAAAGTAATAATAATTATTATTATTATAGTAACAACAATAATAGTAGAAACAATTTTAACCTAGTGCTTCTTATGGCATGCACTTTATAAGAATTATCTCATCTGATAGTTACAACTTTATTTTCAATTTCATTCAGTTCAGCACTATGCTTAATCCTTAACTTGCACTGGATCTTTTGGTAGAATGCTTGAGGAAGGCCATAACAAAACCTACTAAGGCTTTGGCAGTCTCTTCTCTGGAATTCCTGGACCCTCATTGCATCTTCAGCGACATCCAGAATCACTACTCTTCCACACACCTGGACACAAATATCATCCCTGACCAAAATCTTCCCAATCTCAGATGTGACGATACTAGCTTAACTCAAGACACAGATCACAGTGCCATTTTAAAAAGAGTGACATAGACACTTGACTCACCCTTCAAAGTCTTTCTCTTTACCACTAGAAAGTGGCTGAAGTGGTTAGACTTGTTTTTACACTGTTTAAGCTGTTGTCTGCTGTTTCTTCACCCAGAGAGGAAAAACAAAGCAAAGGAGAGCATGACAAGGGCTCTAACCTTGGCTGAGGTCTGCAGGAACTGGGGCTGAGTAATGGAGAGGGTAGAGCTGGACCTTGATTACAATGGTTTTTGCAAAGCCAAACAGAAATCTGGATCACTGTAGGAAAAAGGTAAGAATGAAGTTTTACTATACACAGACCCTCAGTCAAAGGTGTGCAACACTAATTAGGTAAGACAAAAAGCGGATTTGGGACCTGGAGCCTGATGGTATTTCTTGATGCCACAAAAAGTAGAGTGGACATCCTTACATAGTACTTATAAAAGAATATACGGGTGGTGGTAAGTTGCTTCTAAGGCAGTGAAGCCACTTACATAGTTAAAAGTGTTACACTCTTATTGTGTGTGATTGAAGACCTTGCCACTGCCAAATTTACTAGAAAGATTACTTCCTGTTCTTACAGGTTGTCGCCTGCTAATAGAACAATGAAGATCAAATGCCAGTCCTGCAAAGAGCAAAGACATAAGACCATCAGTATTTCCTTGACTATAGTAGTCTCTAGTGTTCCCAAAGAGATATCCTTTAAGCAATGTCTCAAGTCAAGTATGTAGGGACTTTGCAATACCTTCAAATTCTTATAGCCCAACACGGGACACAGGAGCGTACATCAAGACGAGACATCAGAGACAATCCAGAGTAGCCCATCAGTGTCCAAGATGGATATACAGGACACCTCTAATAATATTCCAGGAATGCTTGGTGTAAAGCTGTGATTGAGATTCTTTTCTCTAACCTACAGAGAACAATAAATGCTGTGTTTTTGACATGGAAATTGCTAAAATACCAGATACTACCTACTTGAAATAAGATGCATGGAATTATTATTATTATTTTTAACATACCTCAAATTAGGAAACAGGAATGCTTTTACAAGATTTTTACATTGTGCTTTTTCAGGGAAAATTCTATGTTGGTTCCAAACAAAAGTAGCTTTTTATCATTTCCTCTTCAGCATTATACAAATAAGTTTCTGCTAAAGTCACAATTGTCTTTAATTTCAGGTACCATTTAAAATCTCATGAACACAGATGTTTCTTTTCATATTAAGAAAAGAACTGTTCAAGATTCAAACCCTTCTTCCTTTCAGTTGTGCTAAATAAATGTGTGCTAGGAATGTGATATAGTCTCCAGTTACCACCTGGCACTATCAGGGGTCAAAACTTTTAATAAAGCTTAGAAATTGAGAATATAAGCAGAATAACGGTGGAGGCACCTACAGAGTTCATCAGATCCCCAAACCAAACCATCCTGTTCATAAAGCCTTCCAGAGCAGGCAGTTTTAAGTTATTTTAATAACTAGAGATAGAATTTAACTTCCTGACATGCTGTGAAGTTCTTCCTTCTAAGTAGCACAAATCCCCCTTGCTGCAGTTTTAGTTCACGTCCTGCAGTTTGATCCTTCGTGATCAGGAAGAACAGCTGGTCCCCATCATCCTTACAATAACCATTCATATTCCCAAAGTTATATCACCCTTGGGTTTCCTCTTCGCGAGGCTAAAAAGCCCAGTTCCTTTAACCTTTCCTCAGAGGTCCTATTTTTCAGCCACTTCATCATTTTTGTTGATTGCCTCTGGACTCTCTCCAAACTCTGTATCTCCTGTCAGTTGTGCTTCTCTCACACTAGAACAGGACTTGATGATCAAAGACCTTGTCACTGCCAAATATACTGGAAGGATTACTTCCTGTTCTTACAAATTGGCTTCTGCTAACAGAACAATCAAGATCAAAAGCCAGACCCTCACAAAACCCTCAGCTGCCATTTTATTCCTACTGCTACCTCCACCCTCTGCCCTCATAAACCATCAGTAGAGATGGAATGCATTTTTGCAGTAGGGAAATTATGAAATGGGGCAAGTCAGGCTTCAGAGAGACACTGCCTTTGCATCGAGCATTTTTCCTTTCATCATACCGTTTCCCACAGCAGCTGTACCATTTTACATTCCCACCAGCAATGCATGAGAATTCTAATTTCTCCATATCCCCACCAACACTTGTCATTTTCTGGGGTGTTTTTTTTTTTTTTTAATAATAGCCATCCATCCTAATGTGGTGTAAAGTGGTATGTCATTGTGGTTTTGATTTGCATTTCCTTGATGATTAGTGATGTTGGCATCTTTTCATATGCTTATTGGCTATTATATATCTTCTTTGGAGAAATGTCTATTCAAGTCCTTTGCCCATTTTTGAATTGGATTGTTTATTTTGATGTTGTTGAGTGTAGGGTTATATTAATCCTTTATCAGATATATGATTGGCAAATATTTGATCCCATTCTTTGGGTTGTCTTTTCACTCTTTTGATAGTGTCCTTTGATACACAAAAGTTTCTAACTTTAATGAAGTCCAAGTTATCTATTTTTTTCTTTTGCTGCCTGTGCTTTTGGTGTCATATCCAGGAAATCATTGTCAAATACAATGTCACGAAGATTTTCCCCTAAGTTTTCTTCTAAGAGTTTTATAGTTTTAGCTCTTACTTTTAGGTTTTTGATTCATGTTGAGTAAATTTTTGTATATGGTGTAAGGTAAGGGTCCAACTTCATTCTTTTCATGTGGGTATCCAGTTTTCCCAGCCCCATTTGTGAAAAGACTGTCCTTTCCCCCACTGTGTGAATATTTTTAAAATTTTTTTCATTAGTATCTGTACTGGTAACACTTTGTGGTTTTTATTTTCATTTCCCTGACTAATGATGTTGAACACTTTTGTTTCCATAGCTCATTCTTATGTCCTGTTTTGTCCATTATTTTATTGGGTTCTTTGCTATTTTAGTATTGGGTTGTAGGAGTTTCATATGTGTTCTGGACACAACTCTTTTTTCAGATACAAGTGTTATGAATATTTTCTGAGGCTTGTTATCCTTTTTTTTTTTTTTTTTGCTGAGGAAGATTTGCCCTAAGCTAACATTTATGCCAATCTTCCTCTATTTTACATATGGGTCTCCACCACAGCATGGCCACCAGCGAGTGGCACAGGTCCACGCCCGGGAAGTGAGCCTGAGCTCCCGAAGCAGAGCACACTGAACTTAACCACTAGGCCACGGGGCTGGCCCCTGCTATTCATTTTTTTAAAAACATTTTTTAATGGGCATTTTTAACTTTGATTACATTCATTTTATACATTTTTTCATTTATAGATAGGATTTTCTGGATCCAATTCTTAGTAACCTTTGTTTGTCACATGGTCAAGAAGAATTTTTCTCCTATGTTTTCTACCAGAAGCTTATATAGTGTTACATTTTATATTTAGGTCTATGATTTATTTTGAATTAATTTTGCTATATGGTATGAGGTGAACAGAGGTTCGTTTTTTTCCCATGTAAGTAACTGGTTTTTTCAGTAACATTTATTGAAAAGGTTTGCCTTTCTCCACTGAATTGTTCAGATTTCTTGGTCAAAATTAACTGGCTGCAGAAGTGTGTGGTCTTTTTTTGGACCCTCTATTCTTCTCAGTTATTTTTTTTTCATTCTTTATAGCTGTACCACACTAGCTAGATTACTATAGCTTTATTACAATGTGCTGAAATTAGGCAGATTAAGCGCTCAAACTCAGTTCTTCTTTTCCAACACTGTTTGGCTACTCTAGGTTCTTTCAAAGTCTATATAGATTTTAGAATCACCATGACAATTTCTGCCAAAAGTCTTTCTAGATTTTGATTGAGATTGCATTGAACTGATAGATCAATTTGAAGAAAATTTATTTAACAATATTATTCTACAAACCATAATCATAATGTATCTCTGTATTTATTTAAGACTTTAATTTCTTTCAGCAATATTTTGTTATTTTCAGTGTGCAGGTCTTAAACATATTTGTTGATGTGTTCTTAAGTGTCACAAGTTTTTTTAATGCTATTGTAAATGGTATCTTTCAAATATTATTTTTTAATTGTTAATTATAAGTATATGAAAATACAACTAATTTTTGCATATTGACCTTTACACAGAGCAAGTATTGGAGATGAAGTAACTGTGCCCAGAAACAGCTCCAGAAATCTTTATCAGGGTCCCATTGCTTCTATTGCTAAATACTAAGCTGCACACACTTAGGGTTGTGAAAAGCAATAAACAAAAACCTCATTTAAAATGGATCAGGAGGCCAGAAGAGAGAACTCTCATGCACATGCCACTCAACACACACTATAGACCCCAGGAAGTATAGCAATATCAGGAAGTGATACTACTTTACTACCCCAGCACAAAGAAGAAGAAATTCCTCCTTGCCCAGCAACACCTCAGCCACTGAGAGACTGCCATAACTCAGCCAATGAAAAACCACTACACTTCAAACTCCCAGCCTCCTCCAATGGACGCTTTATTTACAATAGCCCCTTCTAACTTCATAAAAGAACATTTCTCTCTTTTGTTTCCCTGGATTTGTTTGTGGTTTACCATAGACCACATGTCCCAAATTGCAATTCTTTGCTGTTCCTGAATAAATCCATTCTGCTAGTAAAATAACTGGCTGTTTATTTGTTTTAGGTCAACAGGGTAAAACTCTACCAGGTCAATCAATGATCTACCAAATAGTAGTAAGCTGAATTAACTTATTAATATATAGTTTTTGTTTGTTTTCTGTAAATAACTTAACTGCCTGCCAAAATACTTCAATATTATTTAAAGAGAAACAACAGAATCCAGAGAATCAACATTTTTTTTTTTTTTTTTTTTTTTTTTGTGAGGAGATCAGCCCTGTGCTAACATCCGCCAATCCTCCTCTTTTTTTGCTGAGGAAGACGGCCCTGGGCTAACATCTGTGTTCATCTTTCTCCACTTTATATGGGACGCTGCCACAGCATGGCTTGCCAAGCAGTGCATCGGTGTGCGCCCGGGATCCGAGCCAGCGAACCCCGGGCCGCCGCAGCGGAGCGCGCACACTTAACCCCTTGCGCCACCGGGCCGGCCCCCCAGAGAATCAACATTTTAACACTGACAATGTCCAGCATCCAAACAAAAATTTCTAAAAACAGGAAGAAGCAGAAAAATGTGATCTATAAAGAAAAGGAAAAAAGTTAGAATATAGAAAGAGATAAAAATTAGAAATATAATGGAATTAGCACATAAAAACTTTGAAAGATGCAAAAAGATTTAAAGACAAACATAAAAGTAAATGAGGACTGAAAAGGAATAAAATTTAAAAACAAACAAATGGAAGTTCTAGAATGAAGATAAAATCAAATTGAACACATAGCAATAGAAATTTTCATCTTCAATACTGCATTTTTTTATTTCTAGAATTTCCAGTCGGTTTGTTTTAAGTGTTTCCATTTTTAGTTGAAGATTCCCTGTTTGTACCGTCATTACATTCATATTTTTTCTTTGAAACTTTGACTGTATTAATACTTGCTCTTTTAAGTGCTTGACTGTTATTTTCATCATCTCTATCTTTCTGGTGTGTTTCTATGGGTTATGGGTCACATTTTCCTACTTCTTCCCATACCTGGTAATATTTTATTGAGTGCTGGACATTACAAATGTTACACTGTTGAGTAGTTAATTTATTTCTAGATCAGCTCAATCCTTTTAAGGCTTGTTTGTAATATTTGTTAGGGTAGGTCTAGAATAGCCTTTTCTCTTGGTCTGGTATAGCCCTGGTACTAAGGAGTCACCTTTCTGAGGTCTCTACTGAATGCCCCAGGTATTCAATAATGTCTCTGCACTCTGGCTATATGGAACTTAAATACTGTTCAGTCCTGGTAGTCCTTTTCCTGGCAATTGTTCTCTCCCTGGTAGTTGTTCTTTGACCCATTTTGTGGAGTCTTGCCCTGTGTATGATCATCGTGGTATTACGCCAAAACTCAATAAACCCTTGTACAGGTTTTTGGGGTTTCTTCTCTGCATAGGTTTTTTTCTCTCTGGTATTCTGCCCCCAAATTTCTGAACATTGATCCCTGTCTACTCAATTCAATGAGACTGCCATGCTCTGTTTGAGCTCTTCTTCCCTGCATTGCAGGCTAGAAAATAGCTCCAGGCAGAATATAGGGGCAGTCATGTATTCATCTTGCTTATTTCCCTTCCCTCATGGATTACAATCCTGTACTTCCTTGTTTCCAATATCTAAAAATGGTTATTTCATATACATTTGCCAAGTTTTGCCATTATTTACACTGTGAAAGTAAGTCTGTTACCAGTTTTATGACCGGATGAAGAAGTGTCTTGTCTAGTTCTCAGATTGGTCTGGCTTCTATTGTGCACCTGGGCTGCCTTTTATTTGCTGTCCTCTCGGTTGGAAAAGTACTTTGCCCTGACTTGGTGGTTTTCCCTCCAGTTCTGGATATAATTCCTCTCTTTGAGACAGCCATGTTGTTGAGAAAACAGATGATAGAAAACCCAAAATGGTTTTTTTGGCAAAAGTACAATTATTTACCTCTGTGCAACTTTATTTTTTACTGTTGGATCACAGTTATAAAAATGGGCCAAGTAGAATAGTGGTCATCTATCCACAGTTCTCCCTTGCCCTTGCAAATCAGGGAGATTTCCCCTACTTTGGAGAAAAACTGTAATGCAGTTAAGAAGTCAGAAGAGGAATGGGAGGGAGATAAGCCTATACATACTTCCTCTTTTAGTCCTGCCTGTATATTCTTGGATTGACATTTCTTTGCCAGCTAAAATTGTTCAATTCCCATCTCTTCCATGGCATTCCCACAATTCCAGATCTAGTCTCTTGAAATTAGGGGAAGTTAGTTGGTCCCTGTAATAATTCTCTACCTTGTCTTAACGGGAAGTTTTGTGTTATCAAAAGTCTCTTTCTTCATTTTAAACTATATCTGCTAGAATTTTTTAGAAGTTTGTTAAACCATTCCTATATTTAAGAACTGACTTCTACACTGTGGTAGTCATAAAGCGGCTCACCAAATATTTCCAGTTCCCTTCATTCTAGTACCATGTTAGAAGTGCACTTTCTTTAAACCGCTTCTTTGGAATTTATCCTTCTTCAAGTGACTTACTTTGACAAATGAATTGAACAAGGAAGTAGTGGGCATCATTTCCAGGCAGAAGCTTTAAGAACCGGTGCACCATTCAACATGTTCTTTTCCTTTTCATAGTTTTTGTTAAAGCACATATCGAGATGAAACATGTATCTGTCTCAGTCATCGAGTGCCCGCCCCACCAGTTATAGACACAAAGCTGAGTTAGACATATGATGTGAATGAGAATTAAACCACTGTTTTGGTAAGTCATTAAAAATTTGGGGTTGTTTGCTACAGAAGCATTACCTAACCTTTCTTTGCTAATACGCCAACTCTCATTTTCTTTCTCAGTGATCACTTTGGCTGATTCTCATAAGCAGCAGATTTTGAAAGTTTGTTCTCATGCCTTCTTTGCTGGAAGTCTAATGTGTGTTTATATGTATGTATATAATATATCATTTTATATATTATTATATTATATATTGGAAATATATATTATATATATATTCAAATAACAATCAATTGCAACCATAAACCTGGGGGGAGGAGAAATGTATTACTTTCTTAAAAAAAAAAATTCCACGTGAGTCATTAATTTTGAGAAGTGATGATTATCCACTTGGACATCCCAGATGACCAGATTTGCATTTTAAAGTACTAAACCCTCTATCAGGATGACCCTAGGCATTCCAAAGGTTAATCATCAGAAGGCCATATTCAGATGGCCTGATGGCTGTCATTAGGATAAGATACTGTAGGCCATCTAAGGGAAAAAAATTAACTTTTTTTGCAAGGGCAAGGGAGAAATAATATAAATTTGACCCAAATGGGGAGCAAAAACTTCATACCCAGAAAAAAGACCCTAGAGCTAAAGTAATTTATGGTTGAGTGCTAACTCCGGCTCACTTTTGATGTGGCCAGTGCTTTTTTTAAGTACAGTCCATCAAATAGGTATTTTATCACAAAATTGAAAGAAGTTCTTAAGTATTTGTAATTCAATAGCATGAGATGACTTGAGAGAAAAATCAATAAGCATTTTTTGGCAATCAGAAGGAAAAGAAGCCCAACACTCAATAGAAGACAGAATATTATGTTGGTTAATAGCATGGGCACTGGTGGCAGACTGCTTACTTTCAACCCTGCCAGCTTTGTGACCCTGGATAAATTACTTAACTTCTTTGAGACTCAGTTTCCTCATCTCTAAAATGGGGATACTACCAGTATTCACTTGACAGCGTTGTTGTGTAGATTCAATAAAATAATGCATCTGAAGTGCTGAAACTGATGACTAGCACATGGCCACATTATTTCATTTCAATAAAAATTAGCTATCATTATTATTATTTTGAATCTAGGTCTTTCAATCCTTTTTTTTTTTTTTTTGTGAGGAAGACCAGCTCTGAGCTAACATCTATTGCCAATCCTCCTCCTTTTTTTCCCCCAAAGCCCCAGTAGATAGTTGTATGTCATAGTTGCACATCCTTCTAGTTGCTGTATGTGGGACGCAGCCTCAGCACGGCCAGAGAAGTGGTGCGTTGGTGCGCGCCTGGGATCCGAACCCTCCAGTAGCGGAGTGCGCGCACTTAACCACTAAGCCATGGGGCTGGCCCCTAGGTCTTTCAGTCCTTTATGAATATATTTTTAAAATTCCCTGAAATTCTTTATTGATTTTCCTAAATCTGTAACTTGGCCAATCCTTTATATTGTACCCTCAAGCCTATGTACCCCTATTCATAGATTCCTAAGATATTATTAAGTCATTTACATCACCTATTCCAACCACTTCATTATATCAATAAGAGAAGTGAGGCCCCCTCAAAATAAATTTATCCACTTATATTTGTTTTACAAATTATAAATGTTTTTGAATATCTCTATCATACACACAATTGCCCAGTAAATAAGTATTTGTTTTACAATTACTTGGATCAATCATATATACCAATATTTTATGAACACAAAGAAGATGACTTTAACCTAAGAGACCCAGGAGTCTTTATTTGGTTGATTTTTAACTTTGATAACCTGTTTTGCATGAGCATGTATCTTTGGCATATCCTTGGGTAAGTTTTACTGTGGATTCACTTGCTTTTTCACATTTTGTGTCTAGATATCCATAAATAGATGAAAAGTATGATATAGAACTTTATGAAGTACTTTTTGTGCCTAGCAATTTGTCTGTAGCTCAGAAATTCTTTTCTAAAATACACTAGTATAGGGGGCCGGCCCTGTGGCATAGTGGTTAAGTTCAGCGTGCTCCACTTTGGCAGCCTGGGTTTGTGGGTTCGGATCCCAGGTGCAGACTTACACCACTCGTCAGCCATGCTGTGGCTGCAACCCACATACAAAACAGAGGAAGACTGGCACAGATGTTAGCTCAGGGCCAATCTTCCTCAGGAAAAAAAAGAAAATACTACTATGAAAAGACACTACATAACCTGCACATTTTCCAAGGGAAGGTTAAGGAGAAACAGCTGAACTGGGATTCTGACACTGTACCTCCCCCAAGACTAAATTTGTCTAGAGACGACTGCAAAGAAAGAATAACAAAATTAGCTAATATTCACCTATTGTGCTTCAATTCCTGGGAAAGCCAACTCCTTCCCTCTAGCCTAAACCACAAAAATTCTCTTGTGCCTGGTATTGTTTTTAGCATCTCCAAATATTAGCCATGATTTTCAGATTTCAAATAAGGCAGTAAGATCTAAATAATATTTAACACAACAAACATTTATAAAAGTGTACTGAGTGCTAGGGATACAAAGATGAGAGCTTAGGCATCTGCCTTTGAGGAACTTATTGTCCAGGGTTTGGAGTTTGACAGCTATGTAAAAAATAATTTTTTGCAATGATGTGATAAGTGTCAAAAGTTGGCAGGGCACCAAGAATGAAGCATGGTTCAACCTGAGATAAGCAATGCCTTCTGGAGAAGATGAGGCCCACCCTACCCTGAGGATCATTGCATGTTAGCTAGGTGCAGAAGGGCGAAGAGCATGTCAATCATGATGTGCATGAGCCACATCACTGGGTGAAAGGCGGTTCAAAAGCATGATGCAGAGTACTGTGGATAATAGATCGCATTCTGTAGATAACAGGAGACACTGAGGTATTGTAAGCAGGATGAAACATATTAAGACATGTTTAGAAGCTAAGATAAACATGCTCACCTGCCCTTTGGGGCACACATAAAACTGCAGTTCTCGGGTCCCTCACTGTGGGGTGGTGCCAAGTGATTAATTCTGGCCAATAGGCTGTGGATTGAAGGATATATGTCAATTCTAGGCGAAAACATGGAAGAGCCTCTGTGTGACCTGCCCTTGTTCAGTCCCTTGCCATGGTGTTTGTGCAAACACAGGTACAGACAAAGGTATCAAAAGAGCAAAGATGGATGGAATGCTAAGTCTTCACACGGGCTAATGCAGAAGACTTTTGGAGAATGAGAAAAAGACTTTTGTTGTGTGAAGCCACTGAGATTTTGGTGTCATTTATTACTACAGCATAACCCAATCTATGCTGACCTGAAGCTATCATAAGGGTTTATTATTGTTTGTGTATGAAGTGTGAAGGGTGAAGGAGGGAGAAGAGACAAGTATGGCTTCCATGTCTCTGGTTTGATGACAGGTTGGATGGTTTAATGATGATTGAATAAGAGAAAATTCAAATGTAAAAACTAGCTAAATTAGTTTGGCAGGTTACAGAAGTGGCAATGTGATGATGTGTAGACTTTGAAGCACCTGTGTGTCATCCTGGTGGATGTGTTCAGACAACGCTTAGGTACATGAGCCAGAAGCTCAGTGGATTCTCAGGACTAATTATAGAGATTTGTATGTTCTCTGAACATTAGTTAAAATTATGAGACTAAAGAAGATCATCTAAAGAAGTTGTGAAGCAATTATCTAATAAATTTAGGCTAAGAAAATAATCCAATCCTCCAAAACCAATTTCATCATCTGAATTATCCAATTTGGCAAAATACAATTTTAATTAAAAAAAACTTTCATTGAAAGCTGTCATCTTTATAATTAGTAGTAAATTATTTTTCTTTAGAGTAAAATGAAGACTAAAACAAAAACTTAATGGGTCTTTTTGTCTTAGTGCAATGCTGGTATGGTTTTTGTTTTCTGTCTCTTTTAGATATAGGGTATTTTCTTTGCATATCCAGTAGACAGTTCACATTAATTTGTGACTCATTGATATTCGTCCACCTCTCTGTGGGTCTGGAATCCCGACTTCATTAATGTTCAAGCCCACATAGTCAGGAAAAGAAATGTTCACTCAAATGTGGGCAAAAATTTGGGAAGCAGTATCCTCTTTATAGATCGTTATCAAAAAAGTGAACCTATAGATTATTCATGACTGTGGGTGTTTCTCTTAAGCATGTCAACATTGCTAGTTGCTTCACAGCAAATACTACAATATTCTTTATTTTTTAGTTACTTTTTTATTTCCTCTTTCCCCTCCTCCTCCTCCTTTTCCTTCTCTCCCACTAAAATATGGGCTCAGAGAGATAAAGGAGCTTGCCTGCCTTGTTCACCGTTGTATCTCCAGCACTGGACCTGGCACATGGGAGGTGTTCAATCAGCATCTGTTGAGTCTGTTGAATTAATGAGTATGTATACACTGAAGGACAATGTATTATAACAAAATAATCATTTTGTTTCCTATATTAGTATGAGAATATGATCACTGTTTGTTATAAAATAGAAATTTTAAACGGTATTTAATCCTTCCTTTTCTCATTCCTGCCTTTCACTCACATGCGTATCCAATCCTTTCACAAATTCTACATATTGTGCCTTCAAAATATATCCAAAGTCTGACCACTTCCCCAAGCTGTACTACCCTGGTCCTGGCACCGCCTCCCCGCTCCCCACCCTGGACCATTACAGTAGCTTCCTTACTGATCTCCTTGCTTCTACCCTACCTGCCCATGCCCCCTTCCCCTCCACCCCAGGTTAATTTCAATACAGAGGTCAGAGTGATGTCTAAAAATGTAAATCAGATCCTGCCACTCTTCTGCTCAGAGGCTTCCTATCTCACTCATAATGAACATCAACATCCTTACAAAGGCTCACCAGGGCCTACGCCAGCTGGCCAATTGCCATCTTTTTGACCTTATTTCCTACTGCTGTCATCTTTGCTGTCTTCTCTCCAGCCATACCAAACTTCTGGCTTTTCTTTAAAGGCAACATGCTTGGACACACATCAGGACATTTGCACTTGCTGTTTCCTCTCTTTGGAGCCTCTGCTTCCAGATGTCCACGGGGCTGGCTCCTTCATCTTTTTCAGGTCTTCGCACCAATGTCATTTTCTCAGTGAGGCCTTGCCCAAATGTCTCATATAAAACGTCAGTGCCCTCCTCTGCAGCCCCCACTTCCCATCCCTCTAACACTGCTTCATTTGTCCTTATAGTGTTTATCACCATCAAATATGTTATGAATTTACCTGTATATTTATTTAGTGTCTTTCTCCCTGCAGTAGAACATAAGGTCCATGGAGGCAGGGTTTTTGCCTGTTTTGTACAATGCTATACTACCCAAAATAGTGTTGAACACAGAAGAAATATAAAATAAACATTTATTGATGGACCGGCCCCGTGGCATAGTGGTTAAGTCCAGTGCACTCCACTTCAGCGGCCCGGGTTGGTGGGTTCAGATCCCAGGTGCAGACCTACACCACTCATCAAGACATGCTGTGGTGGTGACCCACATACTAAATAGAGGAAGACTGGCACAGATGTTAGCTCAGGCTAATCTTCCTTAAGCAAAAAAAAAAAAAAAAAGAGGAAGATTGGCAACAGATGTTAGATTAGAGCAAATCTTCCTCAACAAAAAATAAATAAATAAGTATTTATTGAGTGAATAAACTGTAACTGTAAACACCTAAACCTTAGGATCAACTCTGAGTCAATGAGAACTAAACTGATCAGTATTTTGGAAGTCCCATGAAGACAGGGGTGGGGGATGGTAGGAGTTAATTTTCAATTCTGAGTGAACTTTCAGTTCTAAACTCTGGGCTGTAATACGACATTTCAGTTCACAAGACCTTCAGCCTCCCTTTTCCTCTACAAATCTGTTTGTAAGAGAACATTTCTGACCCTACAGCTGGCCCTGAACCCTAGCAGCCTGACCAGGGCCCAGGAAACATACCTGAAGTTTGAAAATTATTAGCATAATACAGTGTTTTCTCTTACCACTTAAACTAAGACTGTAGTGGAAAAACAAGTTCAGAATGTGATTACCTTTACCTTCTTTGTTATTGCTTTTTTTTCTTTTTTTTTTTGTAGTGGTGTTCTCAGTGTAGAATTCAGTGTATAGACTGCTATTATCAGAATTATATTAGTATTGTTGAGGTGGGAAGAAACAAGGAAGTGTTTTACTAAAATTACGATAAATAGTCTTACAAAGAAAATTCTGTTAGGCTCTAATACAACCTAACTCGTATTTCTCAAATATTTTAAATTCAATTTATAGTTTTAACTTCAAAAAAACTACAAAGTTTGAATGCTTTATAGGCTTTGAAATATATTTTTTCTTCATTCTATTGGTGTCATAATGTTTATTGGTAATTACTCCATTTTCTATAAAAACATAAAACATTATGAGGACATCCTCACAATTTTCAGTATTAGGTGATATAAACTTCATTTTGGTAGCCAAGACAAGCAAATGAAATGAGTTCAGTAAAGTTTATACAAGCCCGATTGCCAACAACAAACAATTGAAATAATAAAATACAAGCTCAGCCCCCCTGGAAGGTAAGAATACAAAGCAGAAGTCTATACACAAATTTAAAAGAAATAGATGGGTACACAAAACTGTGTTATTTCTCTTCTAAGACACTATCAGTTGACTCTTAAACTCAGACTGGAAGCTCTTGCAGCTAAAAGCATTCACCAAATGTCTATCAGACTGTTTGATGGATTGCATAGAGTAGAGGATGATCAAGAACAGGAATGTATTTATTTCACTAGTGGCTACATCAACAGGTAATACAGCCAATTTTACATCCCATGGTGGAGATTTGCATCTCATTCACTTTTCATGTACAGATGTAGGTGGCCCTGTTTGCTGCAGACGCTCACTTGGGATAAAAAATGTTTGAGGCCAGTTAGAGTCTCAAACCTTGGCTGTTATGAAACTGCTAGTAGAACCCTATAGGGCTTCCTGGGACAGTTCAGTGGTGGTGCCTTGGCTCTGCATTCATTAGTACTCAGCTTTTCATTTAGTAACTAAAAGTACTTTAACAAACACAAAAGTCAGATAATACTTGCAAGTCATTAAACTAGGAATGGGACCACATCTCTTCAATAGGACTTACATTTCATAAGATCATGTGACAACTTACCCCCCACAATATTTGGCTTTTCCTCTTACATAAAATAAAAACTGAGAAAGGAGTATACTGGGTTGCACATCCTCTTTTCATGGTATTTTCCTAATTTTATTCTT
The DNA here is from genome assembly GCF_020826845.1 of Diceros bicornis minor. Classification (NCBI taxonomy): domain Eukaryota; kingdom Metazoa; phylum Chordata; class Mammalia; order Perissodactyla; family Rhinocerotidae; genus Diceros; species Diceros bicornis. The sequence goes on along the minus strand of NC_080749.1, from coordinate 39,862,411 downwards.
TTGAAATGAAATAAATTTCATAGGTAATAATATTCATTGCTATTTTAAAAATCATCCACATATATATTTCTACCCTTCCAATATCCCTATGGGGTTAGTTATTTTTATTTCCATTTTAATTAAGGATTTTACTTCTTAGAAACTTGTCATATCCTTGGTAGACAACTAAAGAGAAGGTTCATCTGAGACCAATGCCCTGGTTTCTCTCCACCACGTTTCCACTTCAGGGTGCCTAGAGATCTCATTCCCAACCCCCACCAAGCACAAAGGTGACCCCACCTCACCTTTTCCCAAGGACCTGTGGAATCCTGGTTTATCAAAAGAATTAATTCACTTCCCTGCATTGAAAGGGCCTGTTTGAAGAAATCTGCTCCATTTCTGATCAGAAGAGCCTTGGGAAAAGCCTAATCTTCAGTGACCTTTAGGAAAATCCCAACCTCATGCCAAAAGGCCTTGAACCAGAAGCCAACTGGCCAAGTGCACCTCCCGCCGCTCCCCTGACCCTCTGCCATCAGTTTTACAAGCAGCCCACTCTCTTTTAATATCTTTCCTGGGCACCGCCTGACACTCGCCCTCCTGATGCAGAGAGACCAGGACCGGCCAGGCAGGAGGAAAGCGTGCAGAGGGCTTAAAAAGTACCCTGCTCATGACTTGAAAGTTTGTAAAGAAAGTACTGAACGCAGACTTCCCACAGTATCAAAAGGAAAATTTATGCATCGCCTTTGAGTTCAACTTCTCCATTAAAGCTTTTTCCCTATAATCTAGGGAGTTCTTATCTTGGTGACTTATGATGTTATGGAGGGGCTCATGCATGGAAAATGTCAATAGAAATAGTAACTCTGGAAGGGAAGGGCCTCCTAATTAGTCCCCATTTAGATTTTATGATGGCTTTGAGATCTGCTCATCCTGACAGTGCGCACTGTGGTTACATATTGTTCTAGCCTGAGGGAACCATAGGAAAATCCAGATTTATTGTACCTATCATACCAGCATATTTCATTTGCCATTATGAGCAGCCATCTCGCAATGATGCAGGAGTATTTATTACAGATTAAATTGTAGGACCTGGATGGTTTAGTGAGGTTCTTGAGGTATCATTTATGTCATTAACTGGCTCATTATCAGATCTGCAAATCTCCATTCTTTTCTGAGCCTTCTGTCTGAGCGCAGAGGCTTCCGGGCTCGGGCAGCTTCCGGGGCCGTATTTTGTGGTGGTGTGGGCATGAAATTTAAATACAGACAAAGCAAATCGCTTGCATCACCCGCCCCACCCCCACCCCCGTGTTGTTTTACCTGATTTCCTGTAAGGTAGTGACAAATGCTCTTTAGTGCTATTTGCTGGGGGTCAGGGCGGAAGGTTATTATCTGTGGGGCTCAATTCTGCCCAGGTGCTGGTGTGAATGGATGAGCATGCGGGGGGCGGGGAGGGGGGGGCGTGATTTTGAGCTGCAGGATTCAGGGATTTATTTTCAGAGGTGGCTAATGCTAATTAGGTTAGGAGTGCCTGGCTGCCTTCTAAAGACGGAGACTCCAATGTTTCTTCTCTGATAAATAACCCCACGTTTGAAAACCAGGAAGGGAGGAGAGAGTGTGTGAAATTTAATTGTGGTTATTTAAGAAGTTAGCTGCTCTTCTGTGCTGATTATCTGCGGCAAGAGGCTTCGGTTTTCATGTCCTGGTGCCTCTGGGACTGCGTTTTAATTCTACCTGGAAAGCTGAGCGGAGAGCATTCACCGATGGCCGATTATGATTTTCCTTTTTTAAAGATAGCAGAATATTCCTGCCTAAAACAGGCTGGCGAGCATTTTCAGGAAGGGTAACCCAGACCACAGTGTTCACATTCTACCTCTCTTCTCTGGTTTAGTTCTTCTATTTGCATTTATTGTTTGACTCAAAGTAAGGGTTCTTTGTTGTTGATATTTGCCCTATTTACTCTTCTATATTGCTTTTTCATAAAATCCACGGAATGACATTTAAGTTGCTGTGTTCCTTCGTATTAAAATACTCTCCATACAGGCACAGAAGTACCTATAGAAATACTAAACTCAAATTCATAGATTATCTGGGAGAGAAAAGCCTTGTAATTTAATTGTGGGGTATAATTAATTCACTGCGTAGACAATAGTTGCTGGTAAAGGCGCATTTTCACAAAGGAAAATTACAAGTAGAAGCTATTATGTATCCTCTAAAAAAGATTTGATATTATATTCTAGAACCAAATTTGAGACAACAGAATTGATTGACCATTACTATCTGCACAGATTAATTCTTATATTACTTTCTTTTATTTATAGAGCCATATAAAATAATCTCATTATTGACTAATAATTCAGGAGAAGGTACACAAACTGTTTAAATCTGCAACTATTGCTCTAAATCTAAAAGGAAACAAATTTGAAATGCCCTGGTTGATTGGAAATGAGTATTAGTGAGCATGAGGTAAGTCGTCCTTGCCACACTGATTTTAGTACATGAGCGGTACCCAGTCTCCTGAACAGATGCGGAGCACCTACTTCTTTTAATCAGTTATAACAGAGGGGGCTGCAGAAAGCTTCTCATTTTTACTTGTTGCTTGCAAGTTAGAGTTAATGAAGCAATGTAGAAAGGCCAGAAGGAATCATTTTTACTTTTTGCCGCTAAGCAGGATAATTTAGGGGCTTGACAACGATGTTATTCCGCCTATATGGTTGTAGCAAGAACGAACTGCCCAGCTCTGAAGAGAGCCTGTCACTTTTACAAAGCACAATTTGATAACAAGGATTATATAACTTCTAATTTGCCCTTCTTCATATTCAGTGTCTTTCTCACATATTGTTTTGAGACATAAAGAGATTTTAGGACAAATAATGTGCAGTAATTATTTGCCACCCATCTGCATCGTGCAAAGCAAAATTAGTTTGACTCCGGGAGTTTCGTTGTTTTTTTTCCCACTTTTGTCTTATTTTTTCCAGAGTTTAAATAATTTTTAATTATTTCTAATTCGTCTCTCATAGGCATTGTAAAATTATATAACTTTTGTAAAGAATTATATTTAGGCATCAGTTCCTTATACCTACCACCCCCACCTAAATCTTTAAATTAAGAACTGTTACTTATAAGCAGAATTTAGGAGAATATGCAAAATTTCTGCTGTTGAATTTTGTTCTGGTACGCTTAACAATGCTCTTGTTATTTATTTTTAAATCAACCCTTTAATAAGAGTTGAGTATTGGAACTGGAATAAGGCTGATGGGAGAATTACCCTTAAAAGAACATAAACATTTAGATTTAAAAATCGTTTTTCACTAAACATTTAATGACATCATCTTTTATCAAGGCTAATTTTAAAGACTCCCTATTTTTAAACAAATGCAGTATTTAAGGGAAATATCCATAAGCACAACTGCTTGTAATATTGTTTATATAGTCTGTTGACAAGTGTGTTAAGTAGATTATAGTTATATACATATATGTATATATGTACGTATATATGTGTAACATTGTACCTGAGTGGATAGCCAATTAGGCAGAACCAGCACTAAATGAGTCATCTCACACTCATTGTACACTATCAGCACCCTTGAATAAATAAAATCTGTGCTGCTATAAATAGGCTTCCTGAAATAAGAGATTCTTATTTGAGGCTTCTTTGTAATGCTCCTCTCACAATCTTATTGCTTGGTCTTTTGCATTATAGTCTTAATATTGAGCTTGCTCATTAATCTCTATCCTTTTTTAGGTTAGTCTAGGCTGTTCTTGTAGCTGTAGTACTCACTGGGTTGCCGTAGGAACAAGAGATCCACGTAAATATGCTTATGGAGAAGAAATGACTACTAATTAAATGTGAATCGCATTTATAAATTGCCTAGTTCTCACAAAATGCAGAACATAATATGCTTTGATGTACTTCATTAGTGAAAGGCACCTATATTTTTTAAATATATACTGGCAGAGAAAACCAAATTTTAATGCAAAAATAATCTTGACGTGGTTTCGTTTTTCTGCCGACTATAAATCCTGTAATTTAATGCAGGTATCGTTTGACTGCATTTACGTGGCAGAGGAAGACATTTGGTTGGCCTGTGAAGTGCTGGAAACCTTTACTATTCCCTCACCAAAATGTAATTCCTTTTTCATTGTTGGAAGTATAGCTTTTCTATCACATTTTAGACAAAAAGAAACTGGCTTATAACGTCCACTCTGAATCTAGGTGGGTAATGTTTTCACATCACACCGAGTGCTGTGGTCTTTCGTGCATATTGCCTGGAAAATCGAGACTTTGGTTTGAAACTACAAAGCAAGGCTTCGATCACCGGTAGCTTTAGTTTGGCTTTGTTTAATGCTGAAAAGCACCTCTCACCCTTTCCAAGATGTTAAATCCCCAACTTCATTATCATTCTGTATGTCACAGCAGATGACCTAATCAGGTTTCCCCTTCTGATTCTGCAATTCAGGAGTATAGTCATCTTCTCTAACATTTTGTCTTTTCATTTGAGGAGCTGAGAGTTTGGGATTGACTTATTTCCAAACAACTGATAAATAACGGGTCCACAGCACTCTGGCGTAAGCTGATTATTGCAAACCCTATCTACAATTCCAAGACAGACAAGCTATTAAGTTAAATGGGCCGTGGGCATAGTTATGTTAACTTCTAGGTTAATTGAGGGAACTATTGCGGTTTGATTGTTGTTTTCTAAAGATCTCTCTTCTCAGAAAGACTACCCAAATCACTGGCGGGCAGAATGTCAAAGAAAAATAAATTTTAGAGTTTTTTTTGAAAAACTGTCTTGAATGACCTACTTTATATTTCCCTCTGTTTTAATGATACATATACATATATATTTAACAAAAGAAAATGCTCAGGCTCCTGTGCCCTGTTTAATCAGAGCAAGAGATGTTGTGTCACCATGACAAGCCTGCTTGGCAGTTAAGGAGTTTTCTTTTCGTTTGACGGAAATCAGTCCTGTGGCTCACGTTGTCTGAGCATGAGCAGTTGACGCAAGAAAAAGCAATAGTCCGGCTGCTTGTTCTGTGGGTGTGATTAGCAGCACTTTTTCTTTTTATCGATTTTCAGCAAAGCATTTGTTGCCAAGCTATGTGCCAGGCTGAGGGTAGTAACAGAGTGTGTTGCTTATTTTCTGAACTGATCTTATTGCTTGAAGTAGCTAAAGTCTAACTTTTCATATCTCTTCTAGAGGAACAGAAGTGAATAGGATGATGCTTAATATTTAACAGACACTAGAAACTGTTTCTAATGAGTGCAATTTTTGTGTAGTGTTTTGCATGGATTTAATTTAAAGTATCATGAGTTTAATAATGTTTGATGAATAAATTATAAGCATGTTGTTAGACCTTTGTCGGGGGAAGAGGGCTAATCTCCCTCTGCCCTTTCCCTTAAGGTTCTTCTGGCTGGCCAAATAATCAACAAGACAGGTTAGCAGGAGAAAATAATACCAAGTTTAATAACATGTATACATGGGAGAAAGCAGGGACACTGCGTTTCTCAACACAATAGCAAAAATTCTCGTCTTAAATATCATTTTCAGCCAATGACAAAGGAGGATTTTGGGGGTGGGGGAGTCAATTACAGGAGATTACCACTAAAGCACAGTAAACAAGAGTAAGGTTTATTATACAGCCCCAAGGCCTTATCTTCCACATTGATAAGTTACTAGAAATGAGCTCACCCCCCCTCTCTTCTCCAAACAGAGAGGGAGATACCTTTACAAATGGAGATTTCCCTTATAAATGTAAATGATTGTCTGGCAACTCCTGCAGGGCCATCCAAAGAATGTGGCCAGAGAGACAGGACTCCGGATAAGATGGGCTTGTTGGTGCCTTTTCTATTGTAACCTCTATCCTAAATTATCTTTTATAGCAGTCATGATAATAACCCCTTCCTAAAACAGATTTTTTTTGGTTTTAAATTCTTTAGGCAGTTTGGGAGGGGAAACTCAAATATTTTTCCTGAGCTCTCTGAGTCCTTATTGTCTTCAGCTCGAAATAATCCGCATACCAGAGTGGTGCTTCCTGGGGCAGCTTGCCCTGAGCACCATCAGTTCCCTCCTCTGAAACTTCCCTAGAAGTTTCACATATTAAAAGCTGAGCTGGTGACTGTGGAGAGAGAAATCGTGTTAGTACCCGGGTGATAAGAAGTCTGCAAAGAGAGAAAAGAACATAGATTAGAATGAGGATGAACAAGCAGAAAAGAACAAATCGGAGCACATTTCCCCACACTCCATTAAACCAGTCCCCCAATCCTGGAAACAAGTCAGTCCAATAAAATGTGTGAGCTTCGTTTATCTGATGAAAAATGTCAATCTTCTCTTTTAATAGATTTAAGTTAGATATTACTTGACCTGTTTGATTCACATAAAAACAACATTTTTCTCCAATGATTGCGCATGCTCCTCCTTGCTGGGCAGTGAGTACGTTCAGAGCACGCCGATTTTGGAGCACCACAGATGCTAGGCTGTTAATCTCTGACTGGAGTATGTTTAAGGTTTGCATGGTGGTGTTGAACTCTTGTTCCATTACCATAGAGAGATTTAATATTGCTTTCTCTAACTCATAATCTCCAAAGCCGGGGAATAGGACTCTCAAGGCTGAAAAGAACTTGGAGTTGTGATACACAAGTGGATTTTCCACGATTTTTCAACTGGCACGTTTATGTGGCACAATCTTATGAACAAACGAACCCAAGTTTGTAATTTGGCTAGCATTTAAGGTGGAGTGTTTGGTGACAGAAGGAGCCAGGTATCCAAGTCCGCATCGTCCTGACCAATTAGGTGGGAATCCTTTATACACTTTGTTGCCGCATAAAATGAAAAGACCAGTGTAGTTTAAAGACAAGGTTAGAATTGAGTCTGTAGTTCCCAGGATCTGGACTATTTCATGATCTGTGCCACTTGTACTGTTACTACCTAAACATCTCCATTTTCCATGAACTCCAGTCAGTCTGCGAGAACAGAACAGATTGTGGAATAGCTGGTACAGGAGGCCTGCAGTCTGATTCTGACAGCTTTATAGCTGTCAGATGAGCTGGACCAGGTGAGTCCAGATTTTTGATCCACCCATATATAGTCTGTGGCATTGGGCAGCTTAACCATGCGGATAGCTGCTATACCCCAAGTTGCACACGGGTGGCTCGTAGGCCATCCAGAGCACTTGGTGATTTGGCAAATGTTTGTGCCAGAGGGAGTAGTGATAGAGTCACTTACAATTCCCTTGAGAGTTCTGAAGATGCCACCTGCGGAATCAAACCACAGAGTTTGACGGCAATATTGTCTCGGTATATCACCCAGGAAAGGTCCAGCGCCATGTTTACTTTCAATGCAGAGGGAAAAACTTTCACTTATTGTTTGTCCTTGGGCAAGGGACAGTCCTTGACCTTCTAAGTAATCTTTCTGGGGCCCAAGTGACTCACCAGGAGAAGAAGCAGAGTGAAGTTTCCCTTCTTGCGGATACCATACTCTGTTACTCGTCCATTTTCCGTACTTAGTCCACCAGGTGTTCATATTAGCAGGAACAAAGACTAGTTCAGGTTCTTTTGCACTATCTAGCTGTTGACATAACCAACAGTCAGATTGATTAGTTAGCGTGGCTAGGGCTTGGTAAACTGGCATAAGGGGGTGTTTGGTCTGTGCCCGACCTGTTGAAAAGGAGAGGGTTAGTAAAAGCAAGACACGGATGGGAAAAGAGCCCTTAGCGGAGACTTAGAGAGGGGAAGAGGGACAGATAGAGACTAGCACTCTCCAGTCAGCTTTCTATTAAATGATTAAAAAAATATATATATATATATATCCACTAATAGTTTGTGTGTGTGAGTGTGTATATATATAGGGAGTTTTGAAGCAAGGGGGAGGAAATGGGTCAAAGTAGGTTTTCTTGATCCGTGATCTTGGGAAAAGCTGTCTACTTCGTGATGTCGGCTGCTTCTGGGGCCTGGCTTTTGGCCCTCGAAATCCTTAGTTTAAGGTCTCCTGTGGGGATTATCTCCCAGTTGTCTTGAGAGCGATGTTCTGGGTCTATTTTGGCGTGGCTCGCATGGATCCAGGAAGATTTTTCCTTTATTTTGATGGCAGTGCAGGTCATCAGTAAGACTTCATAAGGTCCTTCCCAGCGAGGTGACAGTGCGTGTTTTCTTCTAAAGACCTTGATGTACACCCGGTCTCCTGGTCGAAAGGGATGGCAAGGCTTGTCAGAAGGTGGTGGCCATGCCTCTTCTACCTGTTGATGATATGCTTCAAGTATACTAGTTAATTTTTGTATATAACAAGTCATAGCATCAAATTGTTCACTTAAGTTCCCATAATATTCATTTAATCCAGGAATTGAAGGTTTAGAGACGCCAGTAGGCATCGGACGTCCAAAAACTATTTCAAAAGGAGTCAGTCCATGTCTTCTATTTGGAGTATTTTGAATCTTCATAAGGGCCAAGGGCAGAGCCTCTGGACATTTAAGTCCAGTTTCTTGACAGACTTTTCTTAGAGTTCTTTTTATATCTAGATTTTTACGTTCTACTTGCCCTGATGACTGAGGGTGATATGGGGTATGAAATTTTAATGAATACCCCAGAGTTTTTGCAAGCAAGTGGTTTATCTCTACTGTAAAATGAGTTCTTTGGTCTGATTCAATCCATAAAGGAATGCCAAAGCGAGGAATAACTTCAGTTATTAATTTCTTTACCACTGTTGTGGCATCTGCATGTCTGGTCGGATAGCATTCAGTCCATCCACTAAACATGCAGACAATAACCAAACAGTGAGAGTAACCTAAAGCTGAAGGGAAGTCTATAAAATCTATTTGGAGTGCCGCAAAAGGCAACGTGGGCCTGGGAGGACTTCTTGGATCACACTGATTTCTCCCAGAGACTTGGTAAGATTTGCAAGTTGTGCACTGGGAGGTGATTTGGTCAGAAATTTTATGGATGCCAGGGCAAAACCAATTGTCTTTCAGTTCCTTAACTATCCCCCGTTTGCACATATGTCCCATTTGGTGGGAGATAAGTGCAAGCCAAAAAGTCAAAAGAAAAGGAGCTACTGGAAGTCCATTTGGTCCAATGTATAATCTATCTGATAATTGTTTGGCACCCTTTTGTATCCAATTGTCTTTTTCAGATTGTGGGGCATTTGCCTGATAGTTAATAACATCAGTCAGGGATAAAGGCAGGTTTAAGAATTGGGTGGAAAACGGATAAGGGGGTCCATAGTGAGCTGCATGTTTAGCAGCTCTGTCAGCCCTGTCATTTCCTAAAGATATGACATCAGTCTCCTTAGTATGGGCTGAACAATGAACAATGGCAATTTTTGAAGGAAGGTGAATAGCTTGTAATAAGGCTGTAATTAAGTGTCCATTAGCAATAGGAGTTCTTGCAGAAGTTAAGAAACCACGGGATTTCCAAATTGTGCCAACAGCATGGCAGACTCCAAAAGCATATTTGTGTAAACGAAAGAAAAACAAGGTTAATGGTTAGAGCAAATTGTAAACCAGTTTTTGAGTTTAGAGGACTGCCAGTGAAGAAGAATTTTAGATGTCAGCGTCAAAGTATCTTTTGCAGTTTAAAATGTCTCTGATGGTGTCGTCAGGTCATCTCTTAAGTTTATATCAAGTTCATCAGCTTCAGTTTGTAAGGCTTCAGGAAAAAGGGCAGGTTTAGTTCTCAGTGATTTCAAATGAAAATGATGGAAAAAATCAAAAACGTTAGTTTGGACATCTGTAGCCAGATATTTCAGGAGACTAGAAGAAATCAGGATCCAGTCCAGTCAACAGATATAAAGTAAAAACCTCAAAAGACAACAAAACTAGGATCTAATATCTGCAAATTTATACTGAAATAGTTTTTACTGAAATATAATTTTTTTCTCTAAAATCACCCTCATTTTTATTAAGATAGCAAAATTAAAACTAGTTTGCAAAATAAGTCTAGTTTTAATAGAGTTGGCTCAATTATTTACATAAGTACAGCAAGAATAGCAGTTGATCACATAGGCTCTTTTAAATCTGCTTTGCTGGAACTTTTTATAAGGAATCTCACATTGAACTTTAAAGGTCTCTCGAGGCCAGGAAAGCCAAGCCAAGGATTTTGTCATCAGACTTTGTCTGCAATACCTATAAATTTGGGTGAATTCCTCTATTCCGAGGTTTCCCCAAAATATTTCAAGGTTCCTTGTACCTGCCAGATAAGTGACATTCTTTACTTATCCTGGTAAGTGCTGCTTGGAACATAAGGTACCAGGCCAATATTTCCACGTGGCTTTATTCCATAAAGTCGAATCTTCATTGCTCAAAAGCTGTATGGTTATATCGCAAATATGATGTTCCAGTCACAGCCTTGGTAATATAACCAGTGTTTCCAATTGTGTCTTGTTATAAGGAGAACAGATTTTTATTGAACTTATGTAAATAACTATATTGCCATGAAAACAACAATATTTACTTACTAAGAGTTTCTAAATTTGAGGGATCAGGTAGAGAGAAAAAGATAAATATTTCAATTTTATTTATAAAAGTATCATTTACCAAATTGCTATAAGTCATAGCTAGCTCAGGAGAAAAGAGAAAAAGTTTTTCTTAAATCTGAAAAAACATTAAAAATTCAGCAATACTTTAAATGAAAAATCATAAAAATTATAATCATCCTTATCAGTTGGTTCAGTCCTGTGTAATCTATTCTTGATCCCAATCTTTTTGTTAGCAGTTTTATGAAGTTATCAGTCTCTCCATCAGATTTCTATAATTTTTTTTTTTACCCAGTTCAGTTTTATGATCAGAAAGTTTGTCAGAAACCTGTACAGTTCCAGTGTAAATGTCAGAGTCCTTTCTATGAATTTTTTTGAAGTTGAAACATTTTGCAAAAGCATTAGAGCAAAGAAATAAGTCTGTAAACAACAAGACCTCAAAATGGCAATTGACAAGGAAATTTGGTTAATTTTGTGACATACAACACTTTAAAATAATAATAACCAGAATTATGACTGATAACCAGGACAGATCAGAATTTCAGTAATGTTATACAATTTTAAAACACCTATGTCAATAACATTTGCCCACATAGTAGCACCTAAGCAGGCTTATCATCACTGGTCTGACAATGCTTTCCATATAATTGAACATATTGAATAAGCCTAATAAGTTTAGTATCTTTCCCCTTATAGGAAGAGAGCAAATTTCTTTGAGAAGTTCCAGGGCCCTTTGAAAATTCTCAAAGAAAAAGTAAAAAAAAAGACTTTATTTAAGATATGAATTTTGGTGGAGCTTGTCAAAAATATAAACAATCAAAGCAAACAGAGCATTAACAGTCCAAAAGCCTTAATAGAGAGACCTCAGTCTTTTGAACGTAGTAAGTTATTTTAACAGTTTTTTTTTTTTTTCTGTCTTTTAGGTAGACTTACTCAAAGGTAAAGAAAAATCTTTTGTAACCTCTTTATCAAGTTTAAGAAAATTATCATTTTAAGAGACAGAAGACCAAATTTTAATTTTGCACCAGCTTATTTCTGCTATTAAAACTCATTTACTTAATTAAATTTATTTCAATCTTAGCCAACTTGACCATGCATAAAACTCTTTTTCCAGAATTCTTCTTCCACAAACTTTTTATAACTTTCTTTTTACATTCAGAATTTGTCCCATGTCTTTCTTTTCCCTCCTAGTACTTGAGGACAAATTTATCTTTCTTAACCAAACAAAATATTTCCATTCTTTGTACCTTTATACATCTTACTTTCCTTGTACACAGACATATTTTTTTTAATTTTTAGTAGCTTCAATCACATATACTAATTAGGAATTTTACCCCTTAGAAACCTTAATTTGTAAGTGAAAACTAAGTAAACAATTGTAAACTTTCTTTTACATTAGTATCTTGTGGCTTGGAAAATTTATAAATACTTCATAACTTCTAGAAACATGTTACTTTATAGTACAATCTTTTAATAAAACACATGTTTACCAATAGAGCCAAAACACCTTTTAGTTTTCCTGTAATGAAAAGCCAAAAGTAGACAAACGTACATTTAGCAATCAATGTCTAATATCTTATGTTATTTGGAAATGATGATACTCAGTGAATTTTTATCATAAAACTTAGCAAAACTCTCAAGTTTTAAGTCACCAAAAAGAGTTTGGAAGCTGTAACCACAATAACACATAATTATTGTTTAAAGTTTATCTAACATTTATCTTTTTTACAACTATTTAGTTACTTATTTCCAATAACTATTTAGATTGCCTATAAGACTTCATAAGACATTAGATAAAATTAGCCATCATTTAAATTACTATTTTTGTTAACCAGTTCTGTAATAGAAATAACATCAGTTTTTTTCTACAAAATTTTATGCAATTTTTATCACTTCTTATACCTTTAAACATAATTATCATTAAGATTTTTATCAATAGGTCTTGGTCTTCTAACTTTGGACAAGAGAAGCATTCCCAGTCAGACATTTTAAAACATACTCAGGCAAAGTTGATGTAACCTCTTTGTATAAAATTAGCTCAAACATTCCAACCTTTATAATCTTATCAACACTTACACTTTTACATGTTTTCAATTTAATTGTAACCTGAGTCAAGGTCTTAAGACTAGTCAAAAATTTTTTTTCCTTCCTTTTTCTGGCCTTAATTCTTAGGTACCAATTAAGCAATTATGTGAGAGCTCTCAAAAAATTTTTTTTCCCCAATTTAGAAGTTTTTCCAATTCAAAGGATCCGTCGTCTGGCCATTGACGAGTAGGATCTTCACTTGTATATTTATTCCAATAGTGACTCGAACCAATAAGCCTTTTTAAGGAAAGACCCGGAGGTAACTTTCCACGCTTAGAATAAATCTACCATGGACGCAAGAGGCGTCCCTGGTGAGGGCGCAGATGATGTAGCCCCCATGATCCACAGAATTTACTCCCAAAGATATTCAGAGAAAGTAAAGACCTTTGTTGCACAGGCGGTAAGGATAAAAGGGTGTCTCCGGTCTCCCACAATAGTGTGGGACGCCTCCAGTCACAGACCCGCTAATCTGTGACACCGGGCGGGCGATACTGGAATGGGATTTTTCCAGCACTAACAAGCAACGAAGGTTAAGACAACAAAAGCCCTTATGGACTGGGCCCTTTATGACAAACTCCCCTGAGAACTTGGCACAGCCGGACAAAGAGACAGTTCGGAACCCCAGTCTACTCGACTGGCCACCAAGGTGCACCCCGGTAAATGCACCTTCCGTATGGTGGAGACCAAGGAGAATATTCTCACTGGTCACAGAGCCAAGTTTTCTCAGGACACAGAACAAGACAGAAGGAAAAACCTCATCCGGTTTTTTTTTTTTCTGTGCACAATGACAGCTTTAGTCACGCCTTAGGTCTCTTGGAGCCAGAATAATACCTGGGGGGGAGGTGCCGCGGGGTTGGGGACTGTGTGCTTTTACAGAGTACCTCGTCGTTGCACGGACATTTTCTTGCAGTTGGCGGGGGACCTGTGTCATCTACCCCGTTCCGTGACCCAACTTATCCTGACACGGGAGTCTTCTGAAAGTGGCGAGCGCCCTAATGGCTCTTAACTGCTCGACCCGCGCCCACTTAAATTTGCGGCCTTTTTGGCTTCCAAGATGCCCTTGGCAATGACATTCACTTCATGTGCATAATAACCCACAGCAAAGTTTGTAGACGCCGGTCTGGTGAGACCCGCAAACTCACCAGTCTGTGGGGCCGGCCCGGACAGCAGGCTTGTAGGGCCTATGCCTGCGTCCTACCCTATGGTATTTCCTTCTTATGACAAAAGACACAGACAAAAGAGAAAAACAGAGACTATCTCTGGGAGGAAAAGGGATCAAGATCAAAAACCAAGAGTACTCTACCAAATTTAAACCAAGAGTCACTAAAAGCCCAAGAAACTAGTTTCCCAAATATTTTCTCCTGCCAATCTAAATTTAGAAAGAGAAAAAATTCTCACCACTTCCTTCCGCCAGACCCCGCAGATAGAGATTCCGGGAGGCTGACGTGGTAAGAAGTCTTACCTTTTGCCGGCTTTCGTCAGGCGTTCCCGTATCTCATCATCTGCAGTAGTCCAGGGAGAAGGCAGGTCTTCCAGCCAGAGAAGACAACTTACCAGCCAGTTCTTCTCCTGGCTGGCTCGCCAAAACTGTCGGGGGAAGAGGGCTAATCTCCCTCTGCCCTTTCCCTTAAGGTTCTTCTGGCTGGCCAAATAATCAACAAGACAGGTTAGCAGGAGAAAATAATACCAAGTTTAATAACATGTATACATGGGAGAAAGCAGGGACACTGCGTTTCTCAACACAATAGCAAAAATTCTCGTCTTAAATATCATTTTCAGCCAATGACAAAGGAGGATTTTGGGGGTGGGGGAGTCAATTACAGGAGATTACCACTAAAGCACAGTAAACAAGAGTAAGGTTTATTATACAGCCCCAAGGCCTTATCTTCCACATTGATAAGTTACTAGAAATGAGCTCACCCCCCCTCTCTTCTCCAAACAGAGAGGGAGATACCTTTACAAATGGAGATTTCCCTTATAAATGTAAATGATTGTCTGGCAACTCCTGCAGGGCCATCCAAAGAATGTGGCCAGAGAGACAGGACTCCGGATAAGATGGGCTTGTTGGTGCCTTTTCTATTGTAACCTCTATCCTAAATTATCTTTTATAGCAGTCATGATAATAACCCCTTCCTAAAACAGATTTTTTTTGGTTTTAAATTCTTTAGGCAGTTTGGGAGGGGAAACTCAAATATTTTTCCTGAGCTCTCTGAGTCCTTATTGTCTTCAGCTCGAAATAATCCGCATACCAGAGTGGTGCTTCCTGGGGCAGCTTGCCCTGAGCACCATCACCTTCAATAAATAAATGTTGAATTTATTGAATAACAAATTTTAAAAATTGATCAATCTTTGAGTAAAATTTGAATGTTCACTTTCTGAGTTAAATTTTTCCTCTTAAGTGCTATAGGAAAGCCCTTCTAATTTAAAATTACATTATTAGGTTTTAATGAATTGGCCAGATTATTGAAAAGTGATTGTGCTCACTGAGTAAACCATAGTGTTTGTTGTTATTTCTCATTTTGTTTTGTTTTTTTAACTTAAAAGGAAGGGCACTGCATAAGCATACCAGTTAGGTTCTCAATATTATTTACAACCCGTCTATTTGGGGAATATCATTTTATTCTGGTTTTGATGTACAAAATCTTTGCAATTCAATATGTGGTTGTGTTTAAATAATAAAAGGTAATCTTCACTGAGCGTTTGTTGTGTACCAAGAACTATGCAAAACACTTTATATGCATTATCTTTTTTAATCCGCCTAACACTCCATGAGAGAGTACAATTACTGCCTCATTTTCAGATGAAGAAGCTGAAGTTCAGAAAGATTAAGTAATTTGCTCAAGATATAAGTGGTAGAGCCAGAATTCAAACCTCAGACAGCCAAGTTACAGAGACTCAGTGTTTAACTCTTTTACCACACTTCTTATTTTCATCTTAACTTCTTTTTCTTTTGTGATATTTTACTGGGGTAACTCATTCAAAAGTCATACCTCCTTTTTGTCCATTTTATACTTCTTTTTTACCTATTGTCTATATATAGTGTGCATAATTCTCCTTTTGTTTAACTGCTATAAGTATAGACCTTGGAAAATTGTGGCACCCTTGCAAACCCTTGCTAAGCATCATGTAGTTATTTAGCCCAGTTCTACTATATAACCGTGTTCCATTTGCATGTCTTGAGCAACCTGGAAGCCTTGTGTTTTTAGTGTCAGTTTGCCATTCACTTAGAATTCACATGTTCATTTAAAGATTATAAAGATATCTTCTTGACAGTATTTCAGGAGATAAAAATATTCATGTAAAGGTTATGGTTGTCCCAAAAGATTGATTTTTATATTAAAAATAAAATAAAACATTGATTCTTAAACCTATATGGGGATTAAATTATTGATTTGGATTAAGAACAAACATCAAGACTTCCATAACTTATTGCATCTAAGGTTCCATTTCTCTCTTAGAAAATCAAGTTAATCTCTTAGAAAGGCCTTATGCAGGGTCCTTTCGCATTTACCAAAGTCAAAGCTTATGGCACTTTGGGAGTTGTAGTGACTCTTATCTCTAAGCACCACAAAGTACCATAAGTAGATTGTGCAGTTGCTCACCTTCGTTGCCTGATTATCCCAGCCTCTCATCAGAAGAATAACATTTCAAGACTGGATTGTAGCCAACTCAACTGTAGCCAACTCAAGACACTAAACTGGGGAATTAATTTTAGAGAACATTTATGTTCCAAAATAATTTAGAGATTTTTTTTTACTGAGTTTGATAACCTGTAATTTTAAAATTTCTTATTTTAAAAAAACAATAAAATATTTATGTGAGAAAACCAAAATGGATTTACTGAGTTCCTCTTCTCAGTAAAGGTGATGCTAATGGACAGAGGACCCACTGAGGGGACTAACACTAGGTTATCACCCCAGCTACACCTCATCCTAGCCATGTGACATGAGATAAGTCATGTCCTCTGAGTGTCAATTTCCTCCATGTTTAAAAATAAATTTTAAACCTATTCTGACTACTATACAGTGTTCTTAGGAGGATCACATAATATAGTATGTGAAAGTTTTTGAAGACTTGTGAAGAAATCTATTATTAAATATAAAATCTCATTAGCTGAGTTTTTTTATCTTCTTCACGTGAGCTAGACTCTGCTAGTCTTTTTTCCAATTCTCAAAGCATGTCCCTATTGATAAAGGATGAGTTTTATCAGAGTGCAATATTCTTATTTTATGGGGGCATGACCGTACCATGGAATTTTGCACGGCTTCAGTTTTTCACCTCTTGGTCTGTATGAGTTCAATAAACCACTTATAAATATTTGAGGACAAAATTATAAATTACTGTCTATAACAAACTGTAGCAACTTAGCATTATATTATCTGTTTACATGATAATTATAAGGTAATAATTTTTAATAGAAAACATTCATTGAGGCTGACTGTGTTCTAAGCATTGTGTTATGCATTGAATATACATTGTTTAATCCTCATAATCCTATGACTATTATTATTTCATTTTTTACAGATCTCAGATTTGAACACACATCTGGCTTCAAAGTCTTTGTTCTTACCATAATTCATAGTGCCTCAGTCTCAAGGAATAAGGCCATTTTTTTTTTTTAATGAACCAGGAATAATACATGTATTTCTTGCCATTAGCAGCAAAAATTTCTGAAGGCTGTATGCTTGCCTCAATTATACTCAAATCCTTGAAATTCCATGTTAGATATGCCCTCTGAGACATTTTCCAAAATATGTCATTTCTACAAAGTCTAATTGTATTTTCACCTTTGTTCTGTCTCCAGACCGTAGTAAAAACTTTTTTCATTGAATTTGAATAAAAGTAATTTTTCACTGTTCCAAAAACCAAAAATACATGAAAAAATAAATAAATAAAGATTGTCTATTTTTAAGTATATTCAAATTTTATGTTCTAATCTGTAAAGAAAATTACATAAATGTTCTGAAATACATTGAATGCTGTCAGTATCATTAAAATATATCTTTAATCAAGCAAGATAACAGTTTTGGTGGAGAAAATCACCAAAAGTTTGAAGTTTTAGTAAATTGGTTCAAAATGTCAACAAACAAAATTTATTGGCTTTTATTTCAATACTTTCATTTCATAAGTTGGGACACTGAGGCCCAGAGGGTGGATTGAATATCCCGCTTATTACCCAAATCCTATTTCGCTGGTGTTTCACCTCATTATACTTCTTGCTACTTGTGTCTTGTATTACTCACCAAGACCACAGATAGACAACTGATAATTCAAAAGTGAGGTTATGTGTTATACTTAATCCAAATATGTAGTATTTCCCAAAATATCTAGAAATTGCTTCCTAAAATGGTGCATATATCATTTAATTATTTGTTTTAGAATATAACTCTTTTTGCCTGGCGAATAAGCAGCTAGACATTCAACAAATTCAATAATGCGCTAATCATAGAAATAATTCCTTCTGTAACATTTACCTCAAGAAAAGAGTTTCCCAATATATGAGATTTTTGACTAAACATTTAATGTAACAGTAAAATTTAAAAACAATTGTGTTTCCTTCTAAAAATCTAATCAAAAGTATGTGCATTTACACTGATTTGTGCCAAACAAGTAATTTGAATTTATAATCCTTGATGTTAAAAAAAATCTTTTCTTCAATGTTCCAGTTATATTTGAGTACTTTGAAATTCAATTCATTGTACGTATTTGTGTCTTCAGCCCTTACTACACAAAGCTGAATAAAGCATTTTCACAATCTTCAGTAAAATAAAATCTCCATAGTAAAATAAGAGGCAACTAGTGATCATCTTGTGGATGGGTAAGTATAATAATGGTGGCTCAGAAGCAGAAACGAGGCTCTGGCCTGATAGGGTGTGAAACATGGGGTAAGTATGAACGAAATAGAGGACAGATGTTCTGGGCAAAACCCACAAATGAGGAAACAGAGGGACTTATGAAAGAGCATGGTAGGTCTGGGAAGAAGAAAAATGCAGAGTTCACAAAGGCAAGAACACAAAGTGTGGGGGCGGTGAATGAAAGAAGCCAAAGCTTGGAATATTAGCGGTGGAGTTTGCAGAACTCCTTTACTAAAGAGTTTAGACTTTACCCTGTTAAGTAATGAGTCATCACAAAATGTTTCTAATCAGAGGAAAATCTGATTGTATCTTTGCTTCAGAAAGATAATTGTACTCACAATATAGAGAATGAATATTAAACAATGAATTAAAAAATAAGTAAAAAGTAGTTGTATAATTAAATTTATTTTTAAATCCCCAAGTCTTTTTCAAGTAGGTCAGGGTGCTTCCCATTTTTCTGAGCCACCATGGCTGGTTTTAGATTTCAGAAACTCTTCAGTTCTCCCTCTCTCTCAGCTTAATTCTTACCTCCAGAATGGTCGTACTTTTTTCCCTTATAATATTTTAATGCAAATATGGAAATACACCTGCCATCAGACAAAATTTCTCCTATTTATCTTCCTCCAGCTTGCATCAGGCCCCCTGCAGTGGAATTTTGATGGTTTCTTTCCCAGCATGCACTCCTTCTTTTCCCATCACCAAGAAACTTTATTTCCAATAAGGTATTTATGTACGTCTGAGTTCACACCATCCTCAGAGCCAGTATGGAGACCTGACCACAACTAAAGTAATCAGGGTATTTCATTCCCCTGGCCAAGTCACTGGTTTAGCAGTGACTCTTTAATTTTTATATTATTTTCAAAGTCCTGTTTTTATTAACACAGCCACGGAGTCATGGAATTTTAGGCTGGAAGGAATCAGGTCTTAAGTTGGTTCAATCAGACTGAACTTAAGAATTTGTCAGAAATACTGGGACAAAAACATTTTATTTTTCTTTGCTGAAGTAAATCAAGAAAGCACCTAGATCTGAAAGTTGGTGGCAGCTAACGTGGATGACAAGGAGGGAGCTTTCTCAGGATGGAGCCCAGTGCAGAGGAGGAGATGAATGGAAAGACAGAAATCAAGTCCTGATCAAAAGGCTTGAGCCATTCCACCAAGATTTACTTAAAGCCAGACTATCTCTAGATTTTTAAGCCATTTGAAACAATAAAATTTTCTTTACTGTTAAATTACACTGATTTAAGTTTTTGTATTTACATCTAAAAACATCATAGCTGTTACATATCAGTGCTCCTTGGATTGCACTAACATGTTCCATTTCCTTCTAGGTATTTTCTTGAACTTTGGATTCTGTGTATTACCAGAATAAAATACCTTATATATTTAATAACACTCATACTAGGGTATTTTAATCATTTTCGTATTCCCCTATGATGAATAATGGTCTCGAAATAGTTCAAAAATAAATAATTTAAATTTTATATTGGCTTTAATTTCACCCAAATAAAATAAAATTATACTTTTGAATGAGGAAAAAGACAATTTGACTATAAGTACATTGATAGACATGTACAACTATGTTTTTAAAATTTCTTTTACAGATTTTAGTCTAAGACAAGATATATAGTTGAGTTCTAAGCAATTGGTTTTTTATGATCTTTAGACAACTGAATAGGTTCCTGATAAGTTCAGAAAGTCTTTTTTCAAAATGATGCTTGAAGATACTTGAAGGAGACAGGCAAAGTTTTTGGTAATCTCAAAGTAGCACAATTGAGGGAATAAAGGGTAAAATTTCAACATATATATAGAAGTGCCAAGATGGCATTTTTTTTTCCTTTTTTTAGCCAAATGGAAAATAAGAAACCTAGTTTCATTAGACAGATTTTTTGATTAACTAGTTACATTGTAACTATCTGTAGCAAATAGAATCCTTAACAGTTGTCCAAGAGAGCTGCTTGTGGTTTTTATCTCTAGAAGCTTGCTACTCAAAGATTGGTCTCTGTGTGCCCTTTAATATGCATATGACATGTGGATCTTATTAAAATGCAGATTATGATTCATGGGGGTGAGGCCTGAAGATTCTGTATTTCTAACAAGTTCCCCCGTGATGCTGATCCTACTGATTCCCCCTACCACATCTTAAGAAGCAAATATATGCCAAGCCTTACAAAATTCAGGAAAACCTCTTTAATTTTTATATTATTTTCAAAGTCCTGTTTTTATTAACACAGCCACGGAGTCATGGAATTTTAGGCTGGAAGGAATCAGAGAATTTCACAATAACTGCTTCTTTATATACATGAGAAACTAAAGTCTTTGGGGAGGGGGCTCTGACCGGTTTCCTCCTCCCCTTCCTAGCAAGCTCTTCAGGGAGGAAGAATTCTTAATCTGGCTGTTCACCAGATTAAGGACAGGACATTAAGTGAGCCACTTGTTACTTGTGCGCTAATGTGCCTTAAAGGCCAGCACCCTGGAAGGGCCCTCTCTCTTCTTCCTGCCATGAGCGCTCACTCTCGCACTTCCTCCATTTGTGCAGGCAAACAGGCAGGTTAAGCGAGCTCTGTTCTGCAGGCGCATGCGCTCTCTCCCTCTGCTAGCAGGGCAGTACTGTGCTCTGCGTGTGGGAAAGAAGAGAAGAGGTGAAAACCCTTTCTCAGCTCCAGGCTCTAGGAATCAGTGCTATATTCCAATCCATCCCAGGGACAAGAGCACAGTGTGAATGTAGAGCTGTATTGTGACTCTGGTTCCGACAGATAATGTTCCTCAACTTTTGAGATGAGACTAAGTTTAACAGGAACTCTGATTATAAAGCCTCCGAGGGCATGTATTGTCTGTGCTAGCAAAGTGCCTGGAACGTAGTAGATCCCCAATAAAAATTTTTACCAAGTGAAGGATTTCTTTTATGAAATTTGTGTGGTGTTCTATGTAATGTATTTGATACATACAAACACTAATTTTGCACTGTTGATCAGTTTTTGAAACTGCTGAAAAAATGACATTGCTTTCTCTAAGAAGAACCTAACATTTTCACCAATTATTTTTGCTTCTAGTAACTAAACTTTGCTTTTATTTATCATGTAAACTACTTTGTGATTAAGTACAGCAATATGAAAATAGAATATAAAGCCTCACGAACATCACTACCCAGACGTTGAATTTGTTTTCCTGTGAATGTACACTTGAGACCCAGCAGAGTGGACCCTGTCCTCACAAACCCTTGGGATGTGTTGCCCACTATATACCTCCCCTACAACATGGCTCAAGAGGTAGACCTGAGGGTACAGCTTGGGCTGTGTTTTGATGGAAGAACTCCAAAACATGGTGTGCATCTATCGTACCTCCCAGATATGTGACAACTCTTCTTTGGGCCTTTTCATTCCCTCACATGGTGTTATGGGTAAAAACATCAATGCAGGGAATTAAATTATGCAGAATAACAACCATTGAAAAGTGAATATGTCATTTCAAATTACTTATAGAAAACTGTGAACCTTGAGATTGTCTTTCTATCATGGTCCTATGTGGAAGACTCTTTTTGTCTTTATTGTGCAGGTGAAAACTTTCCCCAGGTTCATAGCAACCAATCATCCTGATCCTATGTCCTGGATGGAAAGGAAAGTTTGCTGAGCAAGCCTGGAATTGCCTTTGCTCCCGTATGACATCAGATAAAATCAATCTTTCTCTCGTAGTCCATGATTCCAAGGGCATCCATAAGTGCTAAGTCCAGTGGTTAATTTTCTGTCCTTACATGACATAGCCGCAGTATTTGACATGATTGTTTGCTCCTTCATCCCGAAAACATTTGCCTTGCTTAACTTTCAGGACACCCCATTCTCTTGGTTTTACTCCCACCTCATTAGCTATTACTTCTCAATTTCTTCTGCTGGTTTTCCCTCATTTCCCACCCAGCTTCTATGCATTGGAAGCTCCCAAAGTTCAGTCCTTAGACCTACCTCTTTTTGATCTATACTTACTTTAAGGGTGAAACTCATCCAGTCTCTTGGTTTTAATTGCAGTTGTGGGCTCACTGCTTTCAAATATATGTCTCTAGTCCATACTTCTCTCTCCTAAATTCCAAGTTCATAGATCTAAACACCTACTTAACATCTCGACAACTTAAACTTAAATATGTTCAAATCCTGTTTACGGTCCTCTCCAAATCTGCTTCTCTGGCAATCTCTCCTTGTGTGGGAAAATAGTGACTCTATTCTTCCAGTTGCTCAGGATTCAATCCTTGAAGTCAGCTTTGGCTCCTTTCTTTCTCTTATTTCCCACATGCAATTGGTAAGTACATGCTGCCAGCTCTATCTCTAAAGTAGATCATTATCCAACCACTTTTTACTCCTTTTACCACAGCCATCAAACCACTGGCTTGGATTTTGTAATTAGCCTCCTGAGAGA
Source organism: Diceros bicornis minor (assembly GCF_020826845.1). Classification (NCBI taxonomy): domain Eukaryota; kingdom Metazoa; phylum Chordata; class Mammalia; order Perissodactyla; family Rhinocerotidae; genus Diceros; species Diceros bicornis. Next base: position 39,839,631 of record NC_080749.1, on the reverse strand, counting down.
TGACACTGCTTCTGCCCTTGTCTCCTTGTCACTTCTCTGCTGACAACCTCCAATGGCATCCCTGTGTAAACTGAAAAATCGAAAAAAATCCAACCAAAAGAAACAACAAAAAAATGCACCTTACAATGCTCTACAAGGCTTTATACGATCTCCTCTGACCACTCAACCACATTTCTGTTACTTTCCCCCTTCCTCACTTTCCTGCCCCTTGGCTTCCTTTTTTCCCTGAACTTGCTAGGCACACGACGACTTCACCTGGAATTCTCTGCCTCTCCACAAGGCCTGCTTTCCACCACCCTTAGGTATTTGCTCGTATGTCACCTTCCTAATGAGGCCTTCCCTGATCTTCTTATTTAAAATTGCATTGCCCTCTTCTAGAGTACTCCATAACCTACATCTCTGCCTTACCTGTCTCCGTGGCAGTAATCATCATACTTACTACACATTTATTTCTTTATTTATTTGTCTGCCTCCTTCCACAAGAATGTAAACTCTGTGACAGTAGAGGTGTATTTGTTTTATTCACTGCTATCTCTACCCTGTGTCGGACACTCATTAAACACTTTTAATGAAGGAAGAAATGAATAAAACCATATGTAAGTAATAAATAAAATGCATCACAATAAAAATGCATCTTTTTTTTTATTTAAAATGATCCTCTCTTAACCTACCCCTTCCACTTACAAAGCTTACACTCAGCACCACCGAATTAGCGAACAGGTACTTCACTATCTCCATGTCATCTCCCAAAGTGCAGAGTTTAGGCACATGGCGTGAGTATGCTGATGAGCAGTCATCTCTTCACCTTAAATTTCATGTAATTTAGATTTCCGAATAATGATTGATGATCCTAATGATAAATATATTCTCTGTGTTTCTACATTTTGTTTTCAAATATCTTAGACTAAGAAAAGGAAGCATTATAGAGGGCTTTATTTTCACTTGTGTTTGGCCCAAGCATTTATTGTATCATTTTGATTTTCTCATTAAGGTAAAATAAAAATATAAAAAATATATATTTATACACATACATATATAAATATAAAAATATATAAACATATATATATATAATACCTTCATCTAAAAATCTCATCAAATGCATCAAATGTCTTATTAGATCTGTGCCAGTTCTGGGTAGGAACCTAAATTGTATTGATCACCAGAAGTACTGAGGGGTAGGTACATGTTGTTTAGGATTGCATCTTCTTTACCAGAAGACGTTGTGGATCACTGTAAAACACACAAGGGTTGATTTGACCTTCAATTAAATAATCATACATAAATTTATGCAAAAAATGGCTATGGGCTCACTTCACTCTTCCTTACTTAAGTGTACAATTTATAGACATGTACAATTAAAAGAGTGAAAACAGTGGTAACGAGCTGAGTGCATCCTATAATATCTAATAGTCCTCTGACCCACCTCTTATTGGGGCATAGATCTAATATTTACATTTTCATTATTTACTTAAGGGTTTATGTAATTCACTGGTTAATAACTTAGGAATCTGTCTTCAAAATTGTTCTCTCTGAAAGTAGATTAGGAAGGGAAAAAATGGCATGTGTAGAGTCAATTAATTGTCAGATGAAATTAAAATATTTATTAAAATTATATAAGATAAATTCAATAGCTAAATAATTAGAGTAAGAATTTTTTTTTCTTATAATGAAGGGAAAACACGCTTTTCTAACTCTCTTCCAAGGTCATTACTGAAAGATGGGATCAGTATGTATAATTACAATATCATGAATACTTAAATTTCTCTCATGCTGAGAAAGCCATGATAAGATTACAGCTAGCACACTGATTTTGCTACATGACCTTTCAACTGGAAAACTCAAACCATCTTGCCTTAGAATAATCTGTTACTTTCCACTCTGCCTGACAAAAAGAAAAATCAGAGAAATGCCTGAGATCCAAAAATTTACAGTTTGCACAAAAACATTCACAAGGATATTTGAAGCTTGCAGGTAATACATTCACGATCCAGTAGTCAAAAGCTATTGTTTCTGGTATGGACTCTCCCTGTTTTGCATTTTGCTAGATTATCGCTCTTTCAGTTTTCTCAAATGTAGGTATAATCTATAAAAAGAAAATGTAGACAAACATTGTGTGTAGCAATGGATATAGTAATTCTAGTGAAATTCAATTTCCTTCACTTCAGACGACTGCATAAATTCAGTTCTGTAGGATTATGTAGACTAAAACTTTCTAAGTTTGTATATAATGCCACTACATTGTAATTCACAACTCTTTTGTCTAACATAAATGCATATTGCCAAATGATGTGCCCTTTAAAATGAGAAAACAGAACTAAAATCTTATATTGAGCATCTTTGTATATATCATTTGATTATTTTAATTGTCTGTACCACCACATTTAAGACCTTATTATATACTGTCTTTTGAATTTATCTCATCATATGTTCCACCATAGTAACTAGCTTAAAGTATATGGTAGGTACAAAGAAGGAAGACCTTAATGTCCCTTGTGAGCACTTCCTCCTACTTGTCATATCATCTAGCACACTCTTTAGCTTGCTTCTTTCCTTGCTATATAGTCCTTCTGTGGGTAAGGATGACAATAAAATTACTTAACAATGCAAAGTAATGGCAAGGACACCAACCAATGAGGACAGGTAGAGCCACAGCACTGTAGCGGGGTCCTGGAGGCCTTATGCTGGATAGATGTTAACTTTTTTTTTTTTTTTTAAGATTTTATTTATTTTTTCCCCCCAGAGCCCCAGTAGATAGTTGTATGTCATAGCTGCACATCCTTCTAGTTGCTGTATGTGGGACGCGGCCTCAGCATGGCCCGAGAAGCGGTGCGTCAGTGCGCGCCCGGGATCCGAACCCGGGCCGCCAGCAGCCGAGTGCGCACACTCAACCGCTAAGCCACGGGGCCGGCCCGATGTTAACTTTTTAATTGCCATTATGCAGCAGTGGTTCCAAGAATCTCTGCAAAGGGATCAGGACAGGTAGGGCAGAGGGCACATTGGAGAGCATGGGACAGCAGTATTTACCACTCAATATAGAAGTAAGTCAATATTTTACTAATCATCATGATAATACCAGTGTGGACTATCAGCTGATCAGTGACAATCTTATCCTTTTCTGTGACTTCAATTAACACATTCCTCAGGTGCCACCTCTAGTCTGTAACTCTTTTCCAACTGCAGACTCGTATTTCCAACTATCTGTTAGATAGAGTAAAAATGATGCCTCGTCAATCCTTTACACTCAATAAATCCAAAATTCAGTGGACTCTTTTCCTCTGTAAACATAATCTTTCAATCGCCTTCTCTTTCTCTGCAAGGGGATTGCCACCTACTCTGGCTCCCAGCCTGGAAGCTTGAGACCATCTCTGACTTCACCCTCTCTCTCATCTTCAACATCCTGGTTGCCATCCTGTTATATCAATTCTGCACCAGAAATAGCTGTGTCATTCATCCTCTTCCTCATTCCTACCATCATGGTAGTTCAGGCCCTCATACCTCTTGTTTACATCGCTGTAATAGTCCTGACTTGCCTCCCTACTGCCAAACTCCCACTTCCTATTCATTGTTAAATCCAAATACTACTAGGATTGCTTCCTTGCCCAACAAATTTAAAGATTCTGCATTGATTTAAACTTCCTTCAAACTTCTACACCTCAAATTTACCGATTGACCTTTTCAGCCTTGTTTTGTACCCGCATCCACACACCCACACGTCCTTATCATTCTTTCCATCAATTTCTACTCTCTGAACTAAATAATATTTTTCCACTTTTATACCTTTGCTCATGCAGTTTCTTCTTCCTGGAAAGGCCCCCTTTTTTCTCCCTTCCCTATCAAATCCTAGCTTATTTCTTAAGGCTCGCTTTCTCAAGCATTCTTTCCCAATCCTTCCAAACAAAATCAATTACTTTCTAGTAAGTTTCCTACAGGGGTCTTTTTAGTCTATATTTGGCAATGATCATATTATGCCTTATTTTACTATTATCTTGGTTTATAGACCACAAGCTTTTTGATATTTGGAACTATATCTAATGCCCGATAGTGTCTAACACAGAATTTTAAGTAGATTATGTGCTTAATAAATATGCCTGGTGTTATTTCCAGTCCCTCCATCAAGACTCAATGATTCACAGTTTAGTATTTACAAGTTGGGGCACTACACAGCCTTCATCTGGATCCTATCTCTACAGTGAGTCAGGGTGTCAGCTGCGAGGTAGACACAGACTCCCCAATCAGCTGAGAAGGAATACAATTCAAGTATCGCCAAATGCCTCAGAGCAACACATATATTACATAAAAGGGCTTTGTTTTATGGATAAAATATTTACCCCAAAGAAAATTTGTAGTCTATGGCATTAGATAAGAAACTTAATATAAAATCAAGAAATAGTCCTTCTGCAATTCTGTGTTATCTGTGGATATCCCATTTACAATTCTGGCCTACACTCAACCTCATAGGTTGAACTGAAATCCTGCATAGTCAAGGTCTGCTTCATAATACGGAAAGTTTATGGATGGAATTGAGTTGTTTCTATAAAGCATAGCAGCAACTCAAGAAGCACTTTGAATTCAATTCAGCACACGTTTCTTGAGCAAATACACTGTTGCTGGCACTGTGGGGATAAAAAAAGATGAAGGATGCATGATGCCTGCCGCGAAGGGTCCTATGATCTGTTGGACAAGAATAATTCAAGACCAGAGCATATGAGAAACTCCTTTCTGAAAAATATTCCAAGATCTTTCATTTCAATGGAGGTTGACATCAAAAACCTTGCAGGGAGTAAATTGAGATTTTCTTATTTGTTGGGGAAATTAGGGCAATAGTCAAAGCTGTCTCGAGTGCTCACTGTGTGCCAGATAGTGTTCTTGGTTCTGAGGACAAAGTTTAACAAACACAGTCACTGCCCATAGGAACTTGCCGTGTCTCTAATCATTTTCAAATTTTATTTCATAAAAATAAGTTTAATAATTATGTATTTTCTGTAGTATATAGCATAGTGAAAATAAGTCACAGAGTGCCACCCATGAACTTGAGTTCCCCCTCTTAGAGTCTGACAGAGACTCATTAATGCCCAGTGTGTAAGTTCTGTGACGTATTCTGTTCATAAAAACAGAATCCAAGGTTCTATGTATTTTACGCTAAGGTAATTTTACATAATGCCTCCTCTCTTCTGTCCCTTAAATTATTTTTACCATCAGTAATGCAGTATTCAACTTACAAATATTTTTCCATCTAAAAGTATATATTTATTTTATTTTATTTGTTGTATATGATCGGCAACTGTTATCAACAGTTAGTGAAAATTACAAACTGTCATAATACCATCCCTCATTACTACGTTTGGCTTATTTAAGGATCAATGGTCCTTGATTAACAATTCCTTCAGAATTTCCAATCCAGATGACTCATGCGTATTTGAAGCGCATGGTAAATACTTCACTATAAAATAAAGAATTATATCAAATTTCATTTCTTTAATTAAATTCCTTGCTGTATGTTTTATTCAGACATGTATGCAATGCAATATGTATAGAATGCTAAATAAAAAGTAACAGTTAATTTTGGGGGCTATTGCTGTAAAACTATGTTATCTTTTATATATATCACAGCATTACTTATTATCAGCTTCACACACAGCACTTTGCCTTTGATTTACGCAAACAACTGTAAATGTTTCATATATTTGTGAGGAAGTGAATGATATTAGACCATCAATCCATGGGGACTGCAAATCAGGAAAAAAAAAAAAAGGCTATTACATTTCAGAAGCTGTTAAATCAGTTGTGCCCCCTGGCTGATTTTGTCAGCTATATCTGCTGTGGGTAAAATCGTTGATGTCTGGAATACTGGAGCGGCCCTGGGAGTGTTGGAGAGTAAATAGCAGCAGAGTTGTAAACTACACCACACATCTCACACTTACCGCATAAGCCCGGCTTACACTTTCCTCTGAATAAATCCAACAGCTTTAAAAAGAGCAAGAGAGAGAAATAAAGAAAAGGGGAGGGGAAAACAAGGCAAAAATGGGCCCATGCCTTCTGTCACTGCCTCTAGCTTTAGCCCCTCAGCAGCCTGCTAACAGGACACTGTTCTGCCAGTTGTAAATTTTAATTGGCCATCTGGGGAAAGCACAAACCACTGACTAGAGATTAATCAGCAAATTAACCCAGGCATAATACACATTTCCCAATGGACCCGAAGCAGCTCCAGGCTGGGGCTGAGCAGCCCTGGATGCAGGAGAACTTGTGTAGAATGCTGTTATTGCTTACTGCCATGCAGGAGAACATCTTCTCAGAGTCCTGAAATTCCCTTCTGTGTGACCTTGTTAGTGCCCCTGATTTGTATGGCAGTCGCAAAGAGGTTTTTTTTTTTTTGTAAAGTGCTAAACACAGATGGCACAGGTACTGTGATTGCTGGGAAAAGTGTTGATGAATCAGTGAAAGTGACAACTTTTCTCCAGTGTGCTATTCACTTGGTTTGCTAAAGTACCTGCAGGAAGAAACAATAGTGTACCTGGATTTTTACCAGCTCTGTGAACCACCAGAGAATCACGTTTATTTAGCCAGTCTCTTGCATGACACAGAATGCCTTTTCACAACCTCCATACCGTCTAAAAGCAGATTTGTAAATAATAAAGCCTCCTTCTTCAAGTCTAGGTTATAAAAATTAATTTAAGTAAATATGCATGTATATAGGATGGTGTGGTCTCAACTCTTTCCACAAAAGTCTTCTAATCAGCTCATGGCCACGCCCTGAGCTGAGAGAGTGAAAGAAGTTAACCACTAAACGAAGGCCGTATCTAGGTGATAAATACCAGAAAAATGTGTACTGGTGGGAAATTGGGAGTGGTTTTGATATAAACTGGAGTGAAATGACTTTGTAGAAGAAGTATGCTTTACACAGCTTTTGGAATAATGGAAAGGAGTGGGCTTTGTGCATTATAAGCAAGGATCTTTAAGATACAGAACATCAAGAAGACTCAGAGGTGATACTATAAAGCCCAAATAAAGTACACGTCGGATAAACTTACTTGAAGGTGCCTAATGGATATTAGAGGATGACAGGGGCAGGGCTGATGAGGGAAGAACAGAAATTCTCCATCTTGTTAATGGTTGCATCTCCAGAATTTAGCCTAGTACTTAGTACGGTGGCATATTGTAGGCATTCAACATTTTTTAATAAATGAAGATATACCCAGCTTTAATAAAACTAGAGGCCATTGTTATATCAGACATTCCTCCTACTGCCTTTCCTGTCCGTAGTCCAAGCTGAATGAGGAGTAGACCACGTGATGAGGATCCCTATTCAAACCACACTTGCGGCGTGCCAATTCATAGGCTGACAAGAGACCTAAGATATCACCTAGTGCAAAGACCTTGAGCTGGTCCAATCAGATTCTTTTCATGGGAATTTGGAAATAAGACATTAAGAGACTCAATTAGTTAGCAATAGACTTGCAGCATAAAGGCTGTGATACAGAAAATGACGAAGTGGGAGATTCAAGTGATTTGGGGTTATGTGCAAGCAGAGGAAGAACATGCTGAAAGAGTAGAATGGAGCCCACTCGCTGGGAGGAGCAGCGAGGAATGAGGGAGGCAGCTCCTAGATACAGGGCACAGCCTCCCTGACTCAGTTCCATCTTATCTGAAGCCTACCTCTACTTCTTTTCCTGGCCTCTGATTTTATGTGATTCGAGTGAGTTTACACGGCAATCTGATCATTGCAACCAAAAGAACCGTGACCAGAATCACCATAAATGGTAATAGCACCATCATAAACCAATGGCCTGAGAAGACAGACGAAACTAGGAGCTATTCCCCCCACCCCTTCCAGTAGTGCACAGAACTTAGGAACTCTGAAGCATGCTGGTCATTTTCAGAAATATCAGTCATGATGGATTATTTTATATGGCTCTGCTCTGACCCACCACTAAATCACACAGACCCGTTTCACCTGCCTCTGGCAAAATAGATAGATTCTTTTCTTTCACAACCAGGTATGGATTTCTTTCTGTTTTATTACATTATTGCAAGCAATACTGCCTGCCAAACCACATGCCCTTAAACTGAAATGGCTTCTGGCCGAGCACTGGTTATCTGTGACAGTAAATCAGTCAATATGCACAGCCTAGCGACCACAGCAGTTAAATAGATGTCTTGAGCTTCAGGTAGGGGAAACTTTCCCTCAAATACCCAACTCAGCTCCTAATAAGACCTTTAAAAAAGCTTTTTTTAAATAGTATTTTAAATCACCCAGCAGTTTATTATGAGGTTTTATATGGGATATAAAGGCATGAAAAGAAAGTAGGCAACAATTCTGGATTAAACATTGAATGCAACAACTAGTAAAAGCAAAATATGAGAGTCTTTTAGCATTTGTAATATTCCAAAAAAAAAACTTTTAGAAGTGCTGAAATGTCTGGCCTCTGCTCACTGAGTCTGACTTGAACGCTCTGGCTGTGTATACTGCACATAGGAAATAATTCCTAACACAACAGTTATTGGAGAGTGTGGTCAGTATTTTCAGTGTGCACTGGTGGACGGATTTCTTTATCTCCTCTGGGAGGGATATGATCCAAAGGTTAGAACAGGCTCAAATAACTTCCGTTCAGTTTGTGTGGCCTCTTCTGAGTTATTCCAAAGCCTTCCTGTCTAGCTTCAACTCTCTTCCCCTACTTCATGTTATCTCAATTATATGTATGAAAAATTGGAGGACATTTTATTTACTCATTTGTAAAAGCATTAGAGATTCTTGACAAGAAGATACCCGGAGTACGAAAGTATAGAATAATATAATGATACTAATGATGATATAGATCATCTATTGTTATGCTTGTACATAGCTTTCCTTGACCATATATTTTAATGAAATAAAGAGGAAAGAGATCCATGGTAATATTTTGAGTTCTTATATTTCTCTTTTCTAAATATCTTAAAATAACTTGTGATCTTATATTATTTTATCTTTATATCTAAAAATAAAACAGTTTCCTGGAGATGATTTCACACAATGCTGCTAAGATGTAGAAATGGAGTCAGGGAAGCGGAGATATATAATAATCAGGTAAAAAATGGAAGAGTAATTCACAAGAATGCCATAGAATTTTACACGGTAAAAATATGAGGTATATCTATGGATTTGATTTGCTTAAAGGTCCTTCATATCTGGCTTCATCTTCCTTCTTCTTCCCTGTTTCCCACCTCTTCCTATATATCCTATGCTCTAGCCACCTGGAACTTTTCCTTTTCTGCAACACATCATGGCTTTCTATGGCCAAGTATCTTGCAAATATTCTACTCTCTAACAGACCCCGAATCTCTTTCACTCCTTCTTTACCTCGAAAATTCCCACTCATCTTCAAGATCCCTGTAGTATGTTGCTTTGGGAAGCTTTTTCTGTCTTCCCCAAGTAGAGTTAGTGGCTTTGCTCCCATGGGCTCCATCAGCACTTTGGCCATACTATTGCTTTAACTCTTGTAACACTTTATATGGAAATTCATCTATCTACATATGTCTTCCCAATTGGGATGTGAACACTTTGAGGACTAAACTCAACACCCAGCATAGCATCCCATATAAAGTAGACAATCTATGAACTATTTGGTGAAAGAAGACGCTAATGAATTATTTTTAGCAGTAGTAGCATTAGGGATATGGGCAAAGAGCCTCCATTCTCTGAATGGATTTCAGGACCAATCTTGTTTACCTTGATGACAGAGGAAGACTCAGGTATAAAGATGGCTTTGGCTTTCATAGCTTCTATGATTTTACAACTTTTTTGTGAAATAATGCACATACAATTAAATATATAATTAAAGATGACTTTGTTTTTCATAGCTTCAATTTTTTTCTACCAACTTTATTGAGAATAATGTATGTATAATTAAATATACTAAATTTAAGTGTAGAATTCATTGAGCTTTGGCAAACGTATATACTGGACAACCTGTGTAACTCGTATCCCTATCATAATATAACACATTTCTATCAAAAAGTTCCCTCATATCCCTTTGCAGTCAATCCACTCCAGGCCACTACCCCAGGCAATCACTACTCTTATTTCTATAATTATAGATTAGTTTTGCCTCTTCTAAGAACTTGATACAAATGGAATCATAATTGGGCACTTTTTTATGTCTGGATACTTTGCTCAGATAGTTATGTGTATCAGTGTATCATTCATTTTTGTTGCTGAGTAATATTCCATTATATAAATATACAACATTTTGCTTATCCATTCACCAATCAATGGACATTTGGGCTGCTATTAGGTTTTAGCTATTAAGAAGAAAGCTTCTATGAGTATTTGTGTACAAGTCTTTTTGTTATTTTTTTTTTTTAATTTCTTCAGGATAATTTCCTAGAAGTAGAATTGTTGTCATGCGATAAGTGTATACTTAGCTTTATAAGAAATTGCCTAAATATTTTCTTAAGTGTTTGTACCATTTGATACTCCCACCAGCAATGTCTGAGAGTTCTAGTTGTTCATTAGCCTGGTCAACACTGGCTATTGACTATCTTTTTAATTTCAGCCATTCTATTATATATGAAATAGGACCTCATTGTGGTTTTAATCTGAATTCCCCTGACAACTTATGATGTTGAAAAGTGTTTAATGTGCTTATAGGCCATCAAATATCTTCTTTAAAATTTTTCCATTCAAATCATTTGCCCATTTCAGGAAAGTGGGAGAGGTAGTAGGTCTTGCTATTATTAGGTTGTGTGAGTTCTCTTGATATTCTGGATATAGTTGTGTTGGCAGATATATATATTGAAAAATTTTCCCCCAAACTGAGGCTTGCCTTTTCATCTTATTGATGTTGTCTTTTGATCTATTATATTTTCTGAGTTAATATTTGTGCATGATCTAAGGTGGAAGTCATGATTTATTTTTTTCATATAGATATGTAGTTGTTTCCACACCATTTGTTGAAAACACTATAATTTCACTTGTTGAATTATGTTAACACTTTTGTTGAAAACGAATAGACTATAGATGTGTGGGTGAATTTTTGGACTTTCTATTTATCTATATATCTATCTTTATACCAATACACACTATCAGAATTGCCATTGCTTTGTTACTTTACTGTTTTTCTGTTTTCTATTTCATTGATTTGAGCTATTGAATCTGTTTTGTAGATCTCTGCTTCTTAATTGGAATGTGTAATCCATTTACATTTGATGCAATTGCTGATAATATAGGATTTATATTTACCATTTTGCTGTTTGCTTCTACAAGTTTCATGTCTCTTTTGTCCCTTTATTCCTCCATTACTGTCTTCTTTTGTGTTAAGTAGATATTTTCTACTGTATCATTTTAATTTCCTTGCTGTTTCTTTTACTATACTTTTTAATTTATCTTCTTAGTGTGGCCCTGGAAATTACAATTACCTTCTTTATTTATAACAACATGGTTTGGATTAATACTAACTTAATTTCAATAGTATATAAAACCTTTGCATATACATAGCTTTATACCTTCCTTTCTTCTTTTTGCTGTTATTATCATACACATTACATCTTTCTATTTTTTTGTACCAATCAATGCAGATTTAATTATTGTTTTATCCAATTTTCTTATAAATCAAATGGGAAAAAAAACTTACAAACATGATTTCCAAATATTTGGAGATTTTCCTGTTACTCGTTTCTGATTTTCCCCAATTTTGGTCATGATACACATTTTGAAGACTCATTCTTCTGCAATTTATTGGACACATTTAATGGCACAAAATGTGACCATTTTGTTGACCATTTGCTGTATACTTGAAAAGAGTGGATATTCTGCAATTATTTTGTGCCACATTAGTATTTTGTAAATGTCAATTAATTCAAGTCTATTGTTTAGATCTTTTATATCCTCTCTGATTTTTTTTTCCATCTATGAGGGGAAAAAGGGTTGTTAAAAATCTGCAACCATACCTGTGGGTTTGTGTATTTCTCCTGTATGTTCCATTGATTTTTGCTTAACAAACATGGAAGCCTTGTTTTTAAGTACATACATAATTAGAACTGTATTATCTTTTTGATAAATTGCCCCTTTCATCATTTAAAAATGGCTCTCCTTATCTCTGCTAATAGTTTTCCTCTCAAAGTCTACTTTTTCTGATATTAATATAGCTCTGCTAATTTTCTTATGCTTAATCTTTACGTGCTCATTATTTACTATTCTTTCATTTTTTACCTATTTGCATTCTTATATTTGTAGTGCATCTCTGTAGATATGATATAATTGGATCTTGCTTTTTTCTGCAGTCTGACAAACTCTGTGTCTTAATTGGAGTGTTTAGTCCTTATATATTTAATATTGTGGATGGACGTAAGTCACTATCTTTCTATTTCTTTTCCATTTGTGCCTTGTTTTTTTCCCTTTGTTATCTCTTTATTGCATTTTGGGGGTTGAGTTTTTTTCAGTATTCCGTTTTATTTTGAACATGGGTTTCTTAACTATATCTCTTTTTAATTTTTTTTGTGGCTTCTCCTTCATTAACAATCTGCATCAACAGAAAAAAATAGCTAGAATCACTATTATACCACTTCACAGTTCAAACGTGATCCTTCACAATTCTCGTTTCTCCCCCGATACTTCACATTTTATACTTTCCATTGCATACTTAATACCATCCAACTCTCAATTCACAAAATGCCTCGCAAGACATTTGGTTCTGTCCAAAACATCCATAGAGGCATTAGGTCCACGCCAAAAGGTCCTTGATTTGGTACTGTCCAAAGTGTCCGTGGAGGCATTTGGTCCAAGCCAAAAAAGTCCTTAAAATTTGGTGCATTCCAAAACGTCCATTGAGATATTTGGTCTGCCCCAAAAAGTCCTTGAAATTTGGGCCTGTCCAAAACATCCATTAAGACATTTAGTCCATTATTCATTAAATAATACAAAAATTTAACTCTATTAAAATTTTATTTATGTTATTTTTATTAACATTTCTTTATTATTCTTATTATTCTATTATTATTATTCTATTATTATTATTCTTTATTCTCTCACATTTATTCTTATTCTTCCTCATCGTGAAGTTGGGCAGGGTTACTCTTAAGTCAGTGAGCGCTTGCTCCCAAGTATGTATTGACTTGATTATTGGCTTTATAATCGTTATATCTGTTTACAATTTTCGTTATACGAATTTCATTTTGTTGATATTGTTGTGATCGCCAGTCAGTACCAATGTATAAATATTCCAAGTTTCTGGTGGAAATCTTGGAGCTTCTGTTCTTCTTCTTCCTCTGCCATGGCTTCCACCGACATGTATTCTCTCGACCTAATCCATTAGGCCATCTAAATTTTTTTCTGCATTCTCTACAATGTCCTCAAAAGTTTCATTTACATCTTCTAAAGGCACAAATGGAAGTCCAAACAATATGGATATGCACTTATGGATGTTACTTTCCGTTGTCATATACTCACCTGTTAGATTCAAAGATCTTTTTTACCACAGTGATTATGAAAAGTGAAACAAGTATTCTTTTATTTGTGCATTTGGTAGGAGTAGTCGAATTGCATTTATATTTACAATCTCAAAATCCATTATGCACAATGAAGGGTTAATGTCGAGATTTCTTTCCTATGCAAATGCAAGTACTTTCTTGTACATATATCTGTAAGTATGTTCTCACCTTTTCCATGTTAGTGCATAAATCAATGGCATACCATAACTCAATACTACACCATGCACAGTAAATAACTGAGTGAACTGTGTTGGTGCCATCTTGAAGGTACCATCACTGAATAATGTGGTACTAGCACTTAAATATAGAATATTATCATAAGTTGTGTAAATAAGAATTCTTTCTTCATCTGGAGCACTGGAATCACGCATAAGAAATAGTTTTCTGCATCTGGACACTTTATATTCCTCTGGAATTTCAATTCCATGCAATGAAGTTAAGTTTGGAGGTCAATGTCTGTTTTGAATTCTATTTACTTGCCTTTTTAAGGAGTTTCTCTCTGGTGGCATAAACAAGACCTCTTTATCGTGAATATCATGGAGAGTTTTTTGAAGTGCTTGCGATGGTGTTGCCTTTGGTTCTTCTTCTGCATGTTGTTTTAACCTATTTAGGGTTTTCTTTACTTCTCCTTCAACACCAACATTGTGCTGATGATTTTCTGTCTGGTCTTGAAAGATTGTAATGTTAACCATATCCTGACTAGTTGTACACCAGGCATTGCAGATTCTCCTCTCTTTACAGTACCAGTACCTTTTACTCCTATCTCTGTGAAAAGAATTGAAATGATAACAAAAACCATTGTAATGTAGCATTGGCTTTTCTTTTTGTAAGTATACTATTTCTGCCATATTCTGCTGAAAATTTCCAAATAAAGCTTTTATATTGCCAAGTAACAGAAGAAGGGTTATTTTTTTTTCTTTTGTAGCTGTCTAACCAATGGTCACTGGTTTACTGGTAGGGGAAACCTTACTAATGTCTTCTGGATTTGACACCCAGTTTGGCCAGGCTGGATCAGCCAGTAAGTAGGCACCAGACATGAGCATGGTGGTCCACACCAATTGGCAGGTAAGTGTGGGAGTCATACTTGCTAAAATCTCTCTGAATAGTGGCAGACTCTTCTTGTGGCCGACTCTATACCACAATTTTACCTTTATAGGACATCAATTTAAGGGAAACATCACCCATTAACCCCTGGCGATGGGATAGTTTTAGGGACGTTAATCAGATGCCTTGTATCCCCCTCATGGCAGCTATTACACCCAACCACTGTGAGAAAGGAGAACCACACCCGTTCTCACTCCTCCCAAACAAGCTAGATGCTCTGTAAAGTGTTTACATAAATGGGTTTGCTGCCTGTTTTAGATAATGGCTTGACCAAGCTCCTCCTTGAAACTCCGTCCTTATTGAACAGCCCTGCTACATCCAATAAAATGCCCAGTGACATATTAATGCACCGAGAATCAAGAGATCCCATTCTCAATTTGTCCTGTGTGCATTTCTCTAACTATAGGACTCGTCCTTGGTGCACATAGGTAATATAAATCCTGCTCTTCTGCATGATTTGAACCCCCACCCATCTACCTAACCCCATGGGCCATTACCAGGTAGGCTACTGAAGCAAGAATTCAGTATTATTGAATTCTTATATCAAGAATTATTGGCAATACAGCTACAATACAATTATTGGACCAATAAAACATGATAGTATTTTTTTATGTATTAATCCTGTACACCAAAAGCATAAATGAGCTATTTGAACCCAGGAACGTTTTCTATCTGTGGATGTTTTGATAAGACCAAATTTCAAGGACCATTTGGCATGGGCCAAATATGCTCATAGACGTTTTTGATAGGACCAAATTTCAAGGACCTTTGATGTGGACCAAATGTCTCAATGAACGTTTTGGACAGGACCAAATGTTCACTAATCCACAAAATGTATTAACCTTACAACAGAATAACTGCATTTACTTGCTACCCCCATTTTTAATGCAAAAATTCTCATGTCTTCTACTTCTATATACTTTATAAACCCCACTTTAAAATACTATTATTTTTCTTTAAAATAATCAGTTGTCGTCTAAAGATATAATGAAAATAAATTTCATATTTACCCACTTATTAACCATTTCTAGTCAGATTCTTTCTTACCTATAGGTATGAGTTTCCATCTAGTATGATTACCCTTCAGCCTGAAGAATATTCTTTATTATTTCTTATGGTATAGATCTTATTATGACAAATTCTCTAAGCTTTTTCTTTTAAAATGTCATTATTTCACCCTTACTTTTTATTTTTTAAATATTTTATTATGGAAAATTTCAAACATAAGTTGAAGGAATTTTACAGTGAACGGTTCATATACCCATCAACTATATTATACAATTAAAATGCCATCATACTTCGTATAGTCTATCCATCTATCCATAATTCTATCTATTCATCAATCCATCTTACTTCTTTATGCATTTCTAAGTTAGTTGCAATTTTCACCCTGAGTTTTCCAGTATAATTTCACTGTATATAGACTTCTAAGTTGCAATTTTTTTCTTTCAGCACTTTAAAGATACCATTCCATTATCTTCTTGCCTCCTCTGTTTCTGATGAGAAGTGAGCAGTAATTCTTTCTCTTTTCACATGTATGTAATGTCTTTTTCCTCTAGCAACTTTTAAGATTTTCTCTTTATTTTTTCAGCAGTTTTCAGCAATTTAACTATGATGTGCCTAAGCATGATTTTCTTGATAATTTTCCTGTTTGATAATTTCACTCAATTTCTTAGATATGTAAATTTACATTTGGGGGTTTTGTTTTGTTTTGTTTTTTTGCTGAGGAAGATTCACCCTGAGCTAACATCCATTGCCAATCTTCCTCTTTTTTTGCTTGAGGAAGATTTGCCCTGAGCTAACATCTGTGCCAATCTTCCCCTGTTTGGTATGTGGGTGGCTGCCATAGCATGGCCGCTGATGAGGGGTATAGGTCTGCACCCTGAATCTGAACCCATGAACCATTGGGCTGCCAAAGCAGAGTGCACTGAACTTAACCACTAGGCCGTGGGGCCAACCTTGTAAATTTACATCTTTTACCAAATTTGGGGAATTTTTTGCCACTAATTCCTAAAACAATTTGTTATTCTTCCATGTATCTTTGAGGCTTTGTCCATTTTTATTTAACATTTTTTCTCTCTGTTCTTCAGATTACAAATTTTCTATTGTCTCCAAGTTCACTGACTCTTTCTTCTTCCATCTACATTTTGTTTTAATGTAGATGGAAGAATTTTTATTTTAGACATTACACTTGTCAACTATAGAATTTCTATTTGGTTCCTTTTTATTATTTCCTTTTCTCTGCTGAGATTTTTTATTTGTATAATTATTAAGATGATATTTTCTTTTTAATTATTTATACATACTTTTCTTTAGTTCTTTGTCTGCTAACCTCAAATCTGAAGCATGTCAAGTTTAGGTTCTATTGTTTGCTTTTCTTTTTCTTAGCAATTTATACACACGTGCACACACATATCTTTAGAATTTCTTATTGTGTACTGGACATTGTTGATGATATGTTATTCAGATTTAGTTTCTATTATCTTCATCTGAAGAGTGTTGATTTTTGTTATCATAAGAAATTCAGTTATTAGCTAGTGTACCTTAATATTGTGTAGATTTTTTTCTAATACTTTTTTATGGAAAATCTATAATAATCTAATCTATTTTCCCCACATTCGTCTAATTTTGTAATGCTTAACCTCCAAATTCTGTCTCCCCTGGGGGTCCTGTGATTACTTGGTTTTACTCTTTGTTAGAATGGGAATAGGGGAGGGTTCTTAGGTAAGGACTTTTTGCTGTCTTTGAGGAATGCCCACAGTTTTAGTGAGATGTTAAGGACGTCTCATCCCTCTTGCTAAGCTGAACTTCCAACATGGAATTATCTCACTCAAATTGGTTTTTACAATCCTCTGAGGCTATCTCAATCTAGAACAATGGATTAAAATCAACCACTGGGATTTAAGAAGAACCAGTATTAAATCCACAATCTATGTTTAAAAAGATATTCACAAATAAAGAACGAGAGAGTTGACTTTGTAATAGAAGCTCATGTATACAAGATCCAGAGTGTTTGTGAACAAGAATTTCAGTAGCAATAAATAATGTGATTAGTTTGCTTTTAAAAAGAAAGGAAAAAAACTATCCTGAAGACTTAGGCTATGTCAATAGACATACAACAACATACATATCAAGGAAGGCAATAATCCTGTCACACATGACATCACTCAGGTGGTCATGCCCGAAGGTATGTGTAGTTTACGGGACTTTAAATTTGAAGAACAACATCAAAGAATTACCAAATGTTCAGGATAAATTAACAAAGATGGTTTGTGTTTTAGTAAATTATGTCAAAGGAAAAATGATTGAAAGAGCTGTGTATTTTAGCCTACACAAAAGAAAAACCAGAAGTGGGGTGGTGCAAGATATCTGACTTTAAACATTCAACCATTCAAAAGATTGTCACGTGAAAAAGGAAATAGTCTATGCCATGCTGCTTCAAAGGACAGAACTAGAACTAATAAATGACTAATAAGAGACAAACTATAGCTCAAGATATGGAAGAATCCTACAATTAGAATTATATATTAATAGTAAAGTATTTTTCAAAAATAGTTTTAAGAACAGCAGTAAAGGAATGAAAAATATACTAAGGTTGTATCAAGTCATGTAGTCAAATGAAAGGTAGATTGTGTGTCGAAGAGTTGGGGAGAGTGTTGGGAGTGGGAGGAATGTAGAAAATAGAATCAGTTTGATGTTTCCAGGAGTATGTTACTCAATGAGGCCTTCATTTATTTGGTTCACCAAAGTCACCCAGCTCACTCTATGTCAAACCAGATACGTGTATGCAGTGTTAAAGTCACACAAACGGATTATGTCAACGACCACAAAACACAGATTATCAATGGATGGCTCAGAAAGAACAACTGCCACAGCAGCAAAATGGACATTGGGAGTCTCAGCCACCCCCACAGAAGAGTACACTCTATAGTGGGCATGAGTAGATTCCTTTTTCTTTTCTCTAAATTTTACAACCCTCAGGGATAAGGACATAACTCTGTAACTTCAATGTTCTGGGCAGAGAATACATAACAACACTCCCTGAAATACAACTAAATATAGGCCTTCCAAAACAGTGAAGGACACTGGGAAGGGCATCAGCCCCTATTGCCTCAACTCTGGTTCTTTGAGGTTGATTTTCTCTTTAGGGGCCTCACACTAATTCCTACGCCACTACTCCTCAGGCTCAGGAGGTGCAGCTCCTTTGAGTCTGCTCATCCAATAATGGACACGTGGATTTTCTCTTAATCTCCCCATAATGCAGTTGAGAACAGTCTAGTAGATTAAGTCAATAATTTTCTAAAAGATATATTCATAGGGTTGAAAATACATGGCATAATTATCTTTTTCAGCTATTTGTTACCTGAAGGATATTTTTTAAAGACAAAATAGTAATCATTTACTTAAATTTGTTGACACATTTCCAGAATCTACTCTTTTACATTTCTCTGAATCCTCTTTTTATTCAACCCACACTGCTAGAGTTCAAATCCTAGCTCTGCCACTTAAAAGCTATAAGCTAATTAAATTATACAATCTCAGCTAAATTATTTAGTATCACTGTCCCAATATCCTCATACATAAAATTAAGATAATAAGAGTATGTACCCACTTTAAAGGGTCATTGTTTAAATTAAATGAGTTAATATATACAGAGTATTTAGTGCAGCGCCTGCAGTATAATACAGGCTCAATAAACCTAAAACATTATTACTACTCAGAAATATTTATTGAGTACCTACATATATAACCTTGATGTCAAGCAGAGTCACACTTTCTCTTTAATATCTACATAAGACTAACAAATCTCTCATTCCCTGTCCTGTGGAAATGTAGTGTATTACTTCAAATCTTTGTGAATTCCAGGCGTCCTTACATTCTTCTCACTCGCCTGTTATTCAGGTGTCCAGATATGGCTGTTTTTACTTTTTTCTCACAATTACAAAAAAAAAGGAGGAACACATGCCTTCTTTCAAATTTCCATACCTTCCCCTTCTTCTAAATTTCCGTGCCTTTGTGTGTGTATCAGGTTTTCCAAAATGTATGGGGAGATGGAAGGAATTTACATTATAGAAATGCAAACAACTAAAATTGAAAAGTGGATATACCCTGCTTTTTAAAAATCTTTGGCTTCTCTGTTATGGTACCAGCCACTCTCAACCTCTGCTTTCTCTTCTCCCCTCTCAGGACAACCACCAATGAACATGTAATAACCACGACAGCAAAAACAAACAATTAAGAAAATTCCTCCCATTTTTTAATGCAGAGAAATTCACTCTCTCCAGACCAAATACCCACAAACTCAGCTCCAGGGCAACACAGACAAGGCGAAGTTGAAATGATTATTTATACAGTCTGATGGATCTCCTTGTTAGGGTCTCTTTCTCCTCCCAGGCTTCATGTGAAGGGAGGCGTGGTTTTGGTCCTCTGGTCACACATATAGTGGGATTTCTCTAGATCTTCCAAGAAGAACCATGATAAAAGCAATGTTTCCTAACTGCAACTGAAGCTCAACACAAACTGACAAAGCTTTCCTCTCCCTTATCTATATTAATACAAGTATGTCTATTGTGTTGTTCAATCCATGTTAAAATTTGGCCTTTTTTAGACTCCAGACTAATGTGTCTGGGTAAAATTAAACACCATCAGAGAATTCAGCAGCTCTTTGTTGGTGGCAGTGGCATTAAAATCATGGTTATGAACACATTCAACTAAGTTCAGGTCTAGCCGTATGATGTTAAAGTACATTAGCTTTACTGGGAACCAGCAGATCTGGGATAGGGTCAGTGCTACTATCTCAGGGGCCTTGTATAACAGAGCCCCGCTGGGGCCTGTTTTGTATCATCTATACTACATCAACTTCACATTTCCAAATCTCCATCTATATTCTCCCAAACACAAAGGGAAACTGTGATATATTAGAGGGAGGCAGTTTGTACAGCAGAAAGTGCATGAGCTTTAGAGTCAAAACTGAGTTATAAACCAATGTCTATCTTTGGGCAAATAAAAATATAATCAGTAATTATTCCCTTACCACACTGTTGTAAGGATTAATGGAAATAACATACATGAAAGTTTTGGCACCAAAAGTCAGTTTTATAAGTTATAGAATCAGAAGTGATAGATTTTTTAGGTATTTGATTATTGAAATAAGGGCTCAAATCCAACTAAACTCAAAGGAAATCTGAGTCTCCAAGATGAAATCATTTCAAAAGGAACATCATCCATAAAAATTACAGGTTATTTGAAAATATATTATAATTTTAATCATACTGCTTGCAATATAAATTAAAATTATATCCTTATTTATATTGCTTCTTTATTATACAGCAAAGTTATCATTAACAGTTCTGATAATGGCAATTAGTCTACTTTTTAAATTCTTTCATTGATGGGGCTCGGTTATGGTTTTTCAAAAAAGTGAAATGATTATTCCCAGTTTGCAGCTGGGAATGTCGTTGTACAGACGTTCAGTGCTTTTCAAATTCTGCCAAAGTATGCTCCACTGTGTTATAGACATTCAAGCCACCAACTTCAATGTTGAAACTTGAGTTGAGATTATTAATTAAAACCGTAGCTCTGTTTGTTCTCCTTAGTATTTTGGGATGGATAGAGTCAAACTGATATTTATCCTTCCCATGAGAGAATACAAAATACTTATATGGAATGGAATCTTGGCCCATTTTAAAGAATTCCCTTCATACTGCCATGCAATGAAACATAATTCTAATCGTCAATTAACTTAAAATAAGATAACATTCTGAACAACCTTAGGCACAGTCCCTACTATCAGGCACCCAGTGAGTGGTCCTACCTCATGTAAACGTTGCCTTTCTTATTGTCTCTGTCTTCATTTCCACTGACCAACTGATGCTCCCACCCAGGATTATACAGAAAATGAGGACCACCAAACACAAATGACTAAGAATTTCTAAAGCTTATCCTCCAAACCAAAAAGCTCAACCTTCATTATAATGAGAGTCATCAAGAATGTAGCATTCTAGAAAATAATTTTATTCTTAACCTAGTTGAATGTTCTGCCACATGGCTCCATTGATAACTCTTTGAATCTCTCTTTCTCAACAGTTGCTGTACTCGCTCCCTTGTTACCTCTCTGATTACCCTCACAGGCAAGTCGTCCTGTACCCTCTAGGATTTGTCTCTTAGCCCCCATCTCTTCTTTAATGCAGATATCTTGAGTGATGCCATACATTTCTTTATCTTCAACTACCACTGTATAGGTCAGGGTTTTTTTGAGGAGAGAGAAACTACATCAATCATTTTAATAGAAGAAAATCAAACAGAATTGTTAACTGGCTATTAGAAAATTAAAAAGGCAAAAGGGGAACATTTTCTACTGTTAAACCTAGGCTGGTGGAACAAAGGGAATCACTGAAGCTATGGGGCTCAGAAGAGAGCTTGTGGAACTGGGACTCAGACCTCTGAAGAGAGAGCATTTCTTAGCTAGTAATGGTGTTTAAGAGCTTGATGGAGAAATACCACCAAGCTGGGACTCAGTCTTCTGAGGATGAAGCATGGTCTGACTGAGGCTGAGTTTTCTGAGAGGGATGTAATGAGGCTGATTTTAATGGCATGGAAAAATCGCAAATGGCAATCAACTGCTACTTGTGGAATCACTTGTCACTGTCAGAGTGGAGAGCTATCAACTGACTGGAATTGGAAGCAAACAGAAAGGAGCAAGTCCCTTTTTACCTATCCAGCCTTCCAGATTTTCTCTAGTGTGTCTTTTTGGCAAAGCATAAGGAGGACAAACTGGCAAAGTATAAATGAGTTCAACCTCAGTATCAAAAAGCAGAGTATAGCAGTGTCCATTTGAAGCTAAAAGACAATAGTATAATAGTCACTACAGTCCAGAGTTTGGCTACCCAACATCCATACACACTCTTCTACACAAACTTGATTTCCATATCATGATAGAAACCACTTTATTCTTCAATTCAATAAAATTCTTTGCATATTCACAGACACTCCCAACTCTTTTCAAAACAAGTAGATGCTACGTCCCCAAAGTCATTGTATTCATCTCTGAGAAATAGCTATGATACCCACTTCAGCTGAGAAGTAGCTAGGAGCTATCCATAGCCTAGTTCCCATGGTCCAGCAATCATCATGTGATCACAAAAATTCCTGAAGATTCTTAATTCAGAATAGTCTCTCTGTCACTGATATGCTACCCCAGGATCACAAAGTGCCATGGCTGCTGAAAAGACAGTTCTGGAACCTGCAACAAGGTAAAATGGTTACTTGATGGACTATTAAGCAATATGTAAATATGTAAAACAAAAACATGTAAACAGACCTGGGAAAATGTTTCAGAAAGTTAACTGAAAACAAGACAACATTATATGTAGAGAGGTGAAGGAAGAGGAAAAAAGGGAGAAGGGGAGAGTGGGAAAGAGAAGAGAGAAGAAGGGGAGTGAAAAAGAATATAGAAGAAAGAAGAAAGCATCTTCCAAAATGATAATAGCAGTCACCTCTGAGAGGGACTATTATGAGTAATTATATTCTCCTCAGACTTGCCTGAATTTTACAAATTTTCCGTAAGGGATATACTACTTTTATGGTCGAAAGAGATTGCACGTAAGAAAAGAAATTAAAGGTGCTCCACTGGGGTGAGGCAATTTCCCTCGGACAGGAAGACTCTCTAAGCTCTTAGGAAATAATTGATTCCTCTAAAAGGAGGATAAATCTTGTTTTTAGTATAACTTCTGCAAAGCCCTTAGGACACCACCATACTCAGATAAACACTCAACAAATAGATAGGATTAGACTTATTATTCTTTCTTTATAAAATCATAGTGTCAAGAATTTTAAAAGATTGATAAATATTGATTAGTATCAGTAGCCGAAATTGTGTATTTTCTATAGATTTTTCCTAAACTAGATAACAAAAAGAGAAATATTATCATTATGTTGCCCATAAAAGTTTGGTAATCATATTTATTGATGTTGAAGTTTTAATGTTGAATTATTGTTGAATCAATCATCATAGCACAGAATGACCATGCTTTAAGCCATCTGTGATTTTGCATGTGTTTCACCTATACCTCCTTTCTATGAAAACAAACAACCTGTATGCTGAGTGAGAAAAAAAGAAATTTTCTGCAGAGGTTAATTTCGGTGGGCTCACCACCAGAAATGGTGTAGGTAGATGAAAAAACTTATTTGTATTTAAGTGGAGGATATTTCGTTAGTTTTTGGTGTAGCTAATTTAGTACAAAAAGTTAATATATTGGCTGGCTTGAGCTATCTTTCTGGTGGTTGTTTTATTTGAAATAAAATAATTTATAAGAGGAAAAGGCAATGCAAGCTCTCCCTGAATTTCCCTTAAAGTTTGGAAGACAAGATTGTGATAGGATTCTCCTTGCTACATGAAGAAAGAGAAGGTATTGTGATAGCCCTAAATACTCAAATCAGCTCTACAAGTAGCATACTTACACCAGTGTTCATGTAGAAAAAAATAATGATGATTACATCCAATGCTAATCCTTTGTCATAGGAATGTTTTATTCTCAGTGATATAATATCAACATCCAAAGAGAAGTATAGTTTATGTTTTTGTCTTTTCTGGGAACATCATCTAGGATTCAAGCTTGTTGATCTCTATGAGTTCTTCCACTGAATGTTGGGAGGTTTGTGTACTTATGGGAGGAGTCTGAATTAATGTATAGGTGGTATATGGTGTTTAAGTTAAACTAGTACATTTCAAGCCAGCAAGTTTTGCTACTTGGATGGAGGAAGGATGTAATTTTCATGATTTTGTCAGTATGAGGACTCATGAATATGCCATTGTGATAATGCACCACCTTATTGTCAAAGAAACACAAGATTTAATATGTGCCTTTTAAAATATATATGTGTACATATACATATATGTGTAATGAAATAAAAATGATTATATATATGTATTTTCACAGTCACGTACTGCATTAACGGTGTTTCGGTCAATGATGAACCACATATAAAACATGGTCCCATAAAATTAGTACCATATAGCCTAGGTGTGTAGTAGGCTATACCACCCAGGGTTGTGTTAGTACACTCTACGATGTTTGAACAATGACAAAATCACCTAACAATGCATTTCTCAGAATATGTCCCTGTCATTAAGCAACGCATGACTATATATATATATATATATATATAATATATATATATATATATTATATATATATATATATTATATATATATATATATATATATATTTCTCCTCCTGGTTATCTCATTTTTAAATAATTTAGTTGTGATAGTTGCCCAAATTTGAATTTTGGCACAAAAAATAGTTAAGATTCAGGCATATATTTTGTTTGAATTATGTTATTTATTTATTAGTATTTTATTAAGTAATACCAAACCAAAATAAACCACAAAGTGCTTATGCACTTAAACATCTTTAATGAACTTACAGGATTACTGAATTAAAGAACGGTTCAGGAGGACTTTCTTTGAGCAAGAGGAACAGAGAGAGAAACCAATATGTCTATCTGTCAGAATTAAGCAGTTTTATATTCTGATCCATTAAATCCGTCCTTGGTTAAATAAGAAGAAACAAAATTATCCAAAGCCATACATTTTGATATGTAAACTTCGATAAATAAAAAGACTCCATAATTGAGAAATGTTAGAAAGGGTTAAATATCTTAATCCATTTTATATTTTAAAATAAAACATTCCTTTAAGTGAGACTTGCTTGTTTAAAAACCACTGACACCAAACATCTGTTTCTTCAGCTGATGTGCAAGTGAGTAAAATAGAAAGAAAGAAAAAAAAAAACACCAACTTTGCTCAGTACTACCATTAAAAAAATCTTCATCTGTTTTAAACTTTTCATGTATATACTGAAAAAATAAGCAAATAAAAATATCCCAAATCATAAGAAGTGAAGAAAAGGAGAAATTGAGAAGATGAGATACCAACAAGAGCAGCCTGGTCAATTCCAATGAATGGGGCAGAATAAAATTGCAAATCAAAAACTAAGACAAACTGCAAAAATTGCTACACCAACTAAGCAAACTGAGCCCAACTATTCATGTTTGTGAACATTAAACCAAATAAATGACTAGAGAACTTGCTCAAATTAGAATACTGTGTATTTTCCTAATCAAAATATTCCAAACCCAACTTGAACTGAGCTAATATTTGATTCTATTTATATATTCGCTTAATTTAAAGAAGAAAGTAGTTAATTGACCAATGTAACTAGTTATTTGGAATCACCTAAATAAAACATTGGTTGAGAGTGGAGTTTTTTCACTTCTCAAGCAGCTGTTTTGTCATCTAAGAGATGCTGTGTTAAATGGAGTAGTTTCTAAGGGAAGTTCTATTGATCTAACCCATTTTAGCCCTTGTTAAGAGTAAATGCAATAGAAATGAGGAAAGGGATCCAGAAAAGTGTGCTTTAGGAAAGATGACATTTGTGTGCCAATATGAAGTTATCTTTAAAAAGCTTCTATCAACAAACGTAACGTCAATCAGGCATCATTATTCCCAAAGAAATTGAGGATGTAGGTCAAAATGCGTATGGCACTGAGGAATAAAAGGATGGGCTTTCTAAGTCACGGTAGCCATGATGGTCCTGTTTACATGACCATTGTCTCTAGGCATCTCCATTCTTTTGCCCAAAGATAATTAAGGTGCAGATATTTTGCAAGGTGATACTATTCTTTATGTAACTTTCTAAAATATCAAGCAACATTTCCTATTCCTGATGATGATATATTTTCTGATTACTTCATAATAAAATGAGTAGTTTAAGAATACAACTAACTATAAGAAAGGGACTTTTACTTTCTTTACCTCATTATCTCTATTTTACAGAAGCAAAAATGAATACTGCTGGTCATACCAAGTAGGGATATTTTAAGGGTCAATGGCATAGGTTACCGAGCTCTCAAAGAATGCTGCTATGGAAATATTATATCCTATTGCTACCTTTAAGCAAATGGGATCTCAGGCCCTTCGGAGAGTTGGATAATCCTTTCAAATCCTTAAAGATTTGAATAATAGCTATAAGCAATAGTAGTGTTTCGTAAATATAATTTGGTAATTGTATAAAGATATAATCCTATGTAACCATGCTTTCAAAAAGAACAGTGAAGGAAACAAAAAGTTACAATATTCAAATTTTATCAAGTCATGTGATAAAATGAAAAGGCAGCTTGCTTGCTAAAGAGACTTTGGGGAAGTGTTGGCGATGGAAAGGAATACGAAAAACAGCCCAATGGAGGGGATCAAATGGGAAATAGAGATAGATGCTCTGTCAAAACAAAGCAAAGAAGTGAAAGACAACAACAGTGATCCACACATTTACAGCAACAGGCATTAACAATATCAATAGATGCTTAGGAGACATATTTGCCAAGATGGATGTCAATTTTGATATTTGGCCATAGTAACATATCTGCACTGCTTTGCCATCTTGATTAGTGGTTAGAAATGTGGTCTCTGGTGCCAGACTTTCCAGATTCAAATCCCAACTTAGATACATATTAGCTATGTGACACAGACATGTTACCTACTTTCTCTCTGTTTTCATATCTTCATTTGTAAAATGAAGGTAATATTGCTGTCTACTTATGAATGTTTTCATGTGGATTAAATGAGTTATTATATTCCAATACAGATTTAGTGCTTAAAACAGAGGCATATATGTGTGTGTGGATTGTTAGACATTTAGAGACAGACATACTAATATTTGTGAGCAATGTTATATCATTAGTCAACGAGCCAACCAATTAATCCACAATTATTTACTAAAGCACTCACAATGTGATCAAGGTTTACAGAAATTTCCAGGTGGGCAAAAGACCACCTATGAATCTGAAATTGGGTTTTTTGGCTAGGTAGTGCAGCAAATGTGAACTGTAAGAAAATGCTAGTATTGAGGTAAAACAAAAATTAAAGAGGCTCTACCAAAAAACCATATTTCAGTCATTTACAGATCATACTTTATCATGGTAAACTAGTTCCCATTGACTCTAACATGACAAATGTTTAGCTATAATCATGATATTCAGATGCACAGACCCATGCTGGCCTCCTGAGTAGCCCCTATAACCACTTTTTCCCCTCTGAAAAAACAAAGCAGCTTTGAGTTGGTAATGCCCTATTTAAGGTTCAGTTGCTGTTTCCATTATAAATTTTGCTATTCCAGATTACAACTTGTCACCTTTAATTTGCATCAAGATAAAATTTTAGTGTATATTTGTCAGCTTTAATGTAAACTATTATTTTAGAAAAAAAATGTATGAGATGAGTAAAATGAGGAGTCTGTAATCTTGGGCATCCTTTGAAGAATTACAAATAAAATAACCATTCCTCTTTCCTGACCTGCAGTTTGACAATGTGGTAGACTCATTCAATTGTCTACAAATCTTTAATACAAGCATAAGCCATTTTAATAAGGATTCCCAAATGTCTAAATTTGAAGCATTGTAAGAGCCTTGAGAATGGGAAAATTAATTTTATTTGGAAATATATATTTAAACAAGTATAATAATAATTTACAATGCTTTGAGCACATACTCTTTGTCTAGGAGTGCACTATTTATTTACATTCTTATATATTTATTTATATTCTTGTTTAACCCTTGCAATAATCCTGTGAGGGAGTTATTATTATCCTCATTCCTCAGATAAGGAGATTAAAGTACAAAGAAGTTAAGTAATTTGCTAAGGTCACATTGCTAAAAAGAGAGGGAACCAGGATATGAACCTGGTTGCACTTACCTCCCAAGTCCAGTTTTAATTACTGGAAAACACAGACTGTTTAGACACACACCATCTCCGTAGATATATAATGGGTGGCAGTAGGGTGTAAGGATTTAGCACGTGGAGGCTCTGGGCTCAGTCTGCTTAAGATAAAATTGCGCCTCCATAGCTTAATAGTTGTATGATATTGGAAAAGCACTTAGAATCTGTGTCTAGCACATAATATGTGCTAAATAAATATTGGCTATTTTTTTTTTCAGAATACTTAGAATTTGAGTGGAGGGGTCTCTACAGGAAGGGAGAGTGACAGCAGATCCTGAGAGCTGGAGAGGTGGGTATGCATATCTTGTATGACCTTGAAAGCCATTGTAAGGACTTTGGCCTTTACTCTGAACGTAAAGACACTGGAGAATTCTAACAAGAGAAGTGTCATGATCTAACTTAGGTTTTCATGATTGCTCTAGCTGCTGGGCAGAAATGAACTGTAGGAGAGCAAAAGTAAAAGCAGGGAGACCAGTTAAGTATCCCTTGCAGTAATCTAAGGGAGAGATACCAGTGATCTGAACCAAGACGGTAATAGAGGAGAGAGTTAAGAAAAACGTGGTTGAATTATAAAATAACAGGACTTATTGATATATTGGACATAAAGAATGACAGAAGAAAAAAATTTTAAAAATGACGCTCATGTTTTAGCTTGAGCAGCTCATAGAACAAGATTAATAACTTTAATAATTAACAAATAGTAATATTAATTAATAACTAATGACTGATAATTTCATTTGTTATCGCTAAAATTAATTATACTCCTGGATCTTCTGTATACTGGTAAATGTGCTAAGGATTAAGTAAAGATCACCAACTGAATCTTATAGACAATGGATACCAGATAATTCCTTTAATAATTTGTCTGGTATTCTGATGTCACAATCTAACTGTTCTATTAATACAAGAACTGATGACTTGATGAGTTACTCGTAGAGTAATAGGCGTCCAAGACACATAGAGAGACCTCATGAGGCGTGCCTGGATCTATTACATGAGTAACCAATCTATTGAACTATGGCAACTCTGAAGTACAAGCATGAAATATTGTTGAATTTCTCTTCCACACTAGTTAAGTATTCTGGAAAGATCCCATTGTTTTCTTATCCTTTTCATATATTCAAAGTCCAGTCTAAGCCAATCAAAAATTTCCATCTCATATATGACTCGAAGCTTTTACTTCTCACATTGTCAGCTGGCTCCTGGCAAGCGTGTGGATGCATGTGCCACCAGCCACCAGAAGTTCATATTACAATCTTAGGGAAACCCCCTCTTGGCCTAGACACAACCAAGACAGCTCAACCCTGTTTCTTTCAAAGCATCTCTTGACTCAAAGAGAAACTCCTACATTCTCACCACATCTCAGCACTTCCCTCTGCACTGGCACTTCTCTCCAGTCCTCTTTTCTATTGCTCAGATAGGCTCAGAGTAGATCAATAAGTCCACTGACCAAGCAGATGTCTGACTAGGGAATGAGATGCCAGCCTCATGGGTACCTTCAGTCAAGGCAGCTGGGATCAGAGCATCTACCTTTCCCTTTCAACACTGGGAAGTTTATTTGGCTTAAAAAGTGGTTCCCTATTGGAAGTCTTTCTAATTGTTCTTTTTTTCTGATTGGCCACTCTCATTATTTGTCCATTCTTCAGCTGTCCTTGTTTTGTCTAGTATCAGCAGATTCTTATGCAAATGAAGCATCCTTGTAAGATGATTAGAGACTTTGCTTAGGAAATAGAGTTCCAAAATGCTAAGACAGATGTTTCTGGTCTTTTCCCCGACTCTACATAGGTAAATTGTATGCTCATCCTGAGTAAGACAGGAGCCCTCTCCTTCATTTTGTTTACTTTAAATAAGTAGTTCCTGATAGCAATGCTTTCTAGAAATGATGGACCCCCAAGTAACCATTGTTTAACATGACGCATTTGAACTGACAAACAATCACGCATTGCAAATACTTCTTTCCTACAATACGCATCTCCAGAAAAGTCTGATCGTGTATCTAAAATAATTAGATTTTGTTCAATAATCAAACTCAATCAAATGAATTCTGTGTGAACTACTTTTATTCCCACCATGAGAAATGTGTGTCATATCCTCTGTAGATTTGCATATTTTTCCATAAACCTAAAACCAATCAATTTTGAAGAGTTATGATAATATAAAGAATCTGAGGCAATTACGTGTCTTTTAAACAGGGATTCTAAATGCATTTCACTGCTGGTATTCATGTAGTAAAGTAGTCAAAACTTCTTTAACTCTTTTCATGACATCTCAATTAAGCTGTAATGATTGAGGCTCAGGACATTTCTTAGGATTAATGACTGGCTGAGAAAGTGGACGGCCTGAGGTGAAGCCAAGGGCCATTAATTCCCTCTGGTCATTAATTCCCCAGGAAATGCCTTAGGCCTGGTTTGATATTAGCATTACAGGCTGCAAATATACTGTTGGATTTTCTGATTGTATTAAAATAATTTATTAAGATGTCATATTTTAATTTCTGCCCTGTATACCCAACATTTCCAAATTTCGATTCCTGGGTTTCCATCCTACGATGTTGATTGCAGTGACATAATAGAAATGGTTTTCTTAGTCATATTGCACATTTTCTTTGAAATAGTCAAAACATATTAAAGTTGTTTTCAATACCAAAGCCCCAAATGGCCATTTGTCCTTGTAATGTTATTTGCTAGTGAAAATCTTGGTCATGACAGTGCATGGTATTATATCAGGTACGTGAATGGTATGTTCTAATTGGTATCACCTAAGTTCATAACAGGTGTTGAACTCTACCCCTAATTTTGCCTTATGTCTAATGCAGGTAAATCTGCCCTTAATCTGCAAATAAAATATCCACATTTTAGGCTTTTGTTATAAAATAATCAAAACTTGGTCATACGTATGGGAATTATCTGAAATTTGTATGTTCATCCGTTCCTCTAGGTACTCAACTATATTTTTAAATATTGGGCCACTAAAGTTTGAAATAGAATTGCTTTTGCTGAACTGTACTTTCAGGTTATGTCTGTATTAAATTTGAGACAGTTCATTTTTTAAAAAATCTTACAGAACTTATAGTTTTTACCACAAGCATGTTGTTAGATATTGCTTATTACACCACAGTGATGTATGTATTATGACAACCAGGAGAGAAATTTCTTTGAGACTTCATATCAGAAATAACTGGGATTAACCTAAGAAATTGGAGTATTTTTACTTGTTGAACGCTGTGGAACTTGCAACTGATTTTATTTCTCTCGTTTCGCTGCTAAAAAAGAATAAAGTCAAATTTGCAAGCCAGCTCTGGCAAAATTCTTAGAGTGGATATTTATTCCTCATATCTAGTCATGTCTTCTTGTAATATGGCTTTGGCTTGCCCATCTGCTTCAGGATGTCTGTCAGGACAAATCTGATTGAAGTCACCGGTCCCACAATACCTGGAAGTAGAAGTCTCAGAGCTCTTTCCCAATTTGGTCACCAACTCAGTTATATAAGTTTCCTTGTTCCCTATCTGAAATTGCAGTTAACCTCTGGAAGGTAGTTTTTGGAACAAATTGTTGTTTCTATTTTATTCAAATAAATCTCTATTACGTAAAGATTTCTATCTTAGAATATCTACTTTAGATTGTAAATTTCCAAGGACTATAGTTTACCTGATAGTATATAAAACATCAAGTGTAAATAGTTGCTTCTGAAGTTCTACTTTTATTAAAATATCAGTGGAAAGTGACTCGATGGAAAAAAACAATGGCTGTAATAAAAATAGATTAGGTAAGAGACTACTAGACGTCCCACCAACACAATGATCCCTTTAGAGGCAATATACACAATCAGGCTTGGCAAAGGGACATCACTGTGTGAAGGGAAAGAGTATCTGTCCATCTATCTGCCTGCCTAATCTTTCTCTATCAATATATTTGATGATTGCCATGAAATCCTTGAGTCAATTGTAGGTCAATGCAGGAATTACAACTTGGGCTTATTGATCTGAGCTGCAAAATGACAACACAAGGTCTGTATTCTGTCCTCAGATCAATGCCGCATGTGTGTGTGCTTCTGAAGCACATGGTATATGCTGTGTCTGTCTGGCAGAAACATTTGTGCTTAAAATACAGCCTGACAGTTCTCTGCCATCTTGCAAAACAGTGGCTTATTTAGAACAAATCTGTTATGACTGACCACAGAAAGATGCTTATGTGTTTCTGAGCCTCTCCCTTTGAATAGGCAAAAGGACCATCTGGGCACGTGGCATTTACACATCTTTGAGCAAAGTTAGCATTCTGCCTCCCAGTAAAACCCATCTCTCAGGGACTCTGTGGGTTTGTGATGCTTCCTGTGGAATGGAGGAGGAAAACAAATGCATTTCAGTAAAACAGAAATATCTTTTTTTTCATCTGTCATAGCCACAGTTTGATAGTATCTGTATTTCATTTTCACTTCGGAATATCACAAGAGAGAGAAATGGCAGGAAGCAAGTTGCTTCCACATGGTTGTGAAAGGGAGTTGTTATATTTGGTTGCTCTCTGTGGCACATCTCTGTGAAATTTTAAGAAAAAAAACAAAAAACCCAGCTACCATCCTGGTGGTGGGGAAAAAAAGTAATGTTCTTATCTTTTTTCTAAGAAAAATCATTACTAAAATAAGAGAGTGATCATAATGACGTTCTCCCTTTGCCTATCTTTATTAAAAATCGATCAGACATAATTCAGACAAATACAAATAGTCATGTATTTATCTTAAAATATGTATTTTATTGGGCAATGCAGAGTAGTCAGAGAAAACATGAATTAAGATAGACAATTATTTTGTAATTGAGTGTTGTTAAACTCCAAAAACTTTTCAATATTAAGGAA
Organism: Diceros bicornis minor; assembly: GCF_020826845.1. Taxonomy (NCBI): domain Eukaryota; kingdom Metazoa; phylum Chordata; class Mammalia; order Perissodactyla; family Rhinocerotidae; genus Diceros; species Diceros bicornis. The sequence goes on along the minus strand of NC_080749.1, from coordinate 39,806,445 downwards.
TTCAAGGCACTTTGCTTGATCATAGAGTAACATGACTTTTTTTTAAAAGAAAGTTCACCAGAATTTATATAGCTTAACAAATTATGGACCATTTTAGAAATAATAAATTTTTTCACTCAGAACATTTTTTATTTCCTCTTTGTAAAATGAACTTCATAACATATGGTTGATTATTTTCATCATCCTTGATGGAAACATATCTTTCATCCTTAACCAATCAATTTAGAAAAAGAGTCAAACTTAGGAAAGTATTACTAGCAAGAATGGTGATCAACTGGGAACCAAGCTTTTTGGTTGAAGGAGGGGTGTGACTAAAAACACTGAGGATGATCTCAAATGTCCTTTCAACTCTAAAATTCCATATGACATTCTCTCTCTCAGACTATCTTTTTCAACTTTTAAATTCAGAGGGCAACTCCAAAAGAGGTGTGTCAAAATGTTTTATCGCAATGGCAACATTGTTAAATTTCATGGAGAGCTTCATGAGAGTGCCATTTTGAAAGACAATCATATGTAGTCACACATGATTGTTGAGAGCAATTGTCAGTCCCTTCACTTTCTAATCACATATTTGATTTAAGCTTCAGTTGTTTTCCTTTTATCAAGTGACAAACTGAATCAGCTAAACTGTGGCCAAATCTTACGTTCTTTAATTCAAAACAACTTCCCCTTACTCTCCCTCTTGCTCTTTGTTTCTGTAGTCCCTGCCATGATCTAGGTCAGGAGCTGGCGATTTTAGGGGGCCAGATATTAAATATTTTAGGCTTTGTGAGCCAAGAGGCAAAATTGAGGATATAATGCAGGTACTTACATAACAAGAGAGAAAACCTCTGTCCTGTCCTGCCCTGTTTGCCTGGGATAGATATTCCAGGCACTGCAGATGCTTTGAGACCAGTTGCTGTCTAAAGAAAACATTCTCAGGATGACGATGGACTAGACCAAGGGAGAAGGGCCTAGCAGGCAACGAGGCAGATGGCTGCCATGGTCAGTTTCACTGTCTTCCTCAGTGACACTCAGATCCAATGCAGCCATCTCAACTTGGGCAGCAGCCCAGAGACAACGCCATACACTGGACTGAGATTCTGACACTTGGTGCTCATCAGCTGCCAAGAGCAGAGTCCTCAGTGTGTAGGTGGCAACTGGCATGAACCCTGGGCAGTGGCAAGGTGTGAGTGGGGAGGCAGTTACTGGGTGTGGAGGGGAAATGGGGAAGGAACTCCCTCCCCCCATGCCTCCCACCTGGTCCTTGGTCTCCATGGCTCTTAGTGCTAGCTCACTGGACTAGTGCCCCCAGACAGTACAAATATAGGCAACAGGCCAGATTCGGCCCATCCATGGTTTATATTCCCATGGTTTAGATGATCCCTTGTCTACAATCCTTGTTTTACTAAGTCCCAAGAAGAGGCCATCTCTACAAGAAATAGTCTTTCCTGCAGCAAATAGCTGATAGGAGTAAAAAGATCTTACAATCATCCTCAGGAACTTGTTTTGGTGTTTAGTTACTATTTTGTCCAATAAATTATTTTTAGGTTTATCCCAAATCCTTTCTTTAGCAGTTCCTCATATTCTTCCCCAATTCGGCAGAAAAATAAAAACTTCCCAATTCCATTCATGAGTAATGGAGCCTACGTAGATTCTTAGGTGGTTCTGCATTCCTGTCGTAGAGGCCAAATAGCACTATTGTATAGACCAGGGGTCAGCAAAATATAGCCTGTGACAAAACCAGTCACCCCCTCTCTAATTTTGTATGGCCCACAGCTAAGAATGATTTTTACATTTTTAAGTGGTTGGGGAAAAAATCAAAAGAAAAATACTATTTTGTGACACATGAAAATTTATGAAATTCAAATTTTAGTGTCCATAAATAAAGTTTTATTGGAACACAGCCATGCTTATTCATTTACATATTATCTATGGCTGCTTTGCACTAAATGGCAGAGTTGAGTAGTTGTGACAGAAACCGTATGGCCTGCAAAGCCTAAAATATTTACTATCTGGCCCTTTACAAAAAAAAAAAATAATACCAACCACCAGTTTGCAGTATGGCTCTAAAATCAGACTGTGTTCAAATCCTTCCTCACCATTTTTAGTACGGTGTCCTCTTGAACAATTTACTTTACCTCTCCTTGCATGAGTTCCTCATCTATGAAACAGGGATATGAGAGCACCTACTTCACAAACTGATGTGAAGAATAAATGTATTCATCTATGTAAGCAACTTAAACCAGAGACTGGCACACAGTAAGCATTTAATAAATGTTAGCTACTTTTATTGTGTTTTTCTGAAATTGGGTTTTATTTGTACAAATATGCATAATAATGAAACAAATATGATCCTTTCAAATATAAGAAGTAATCAGATGGCAAAAGATTTTGAATTTTTCTCATGGAATGCTTTGGTATTTTATACTTTAACAAGAAACACTTAATTGGCACTACATATTTCATACAGAGACATGGAAGACACCATGACTCCTTCTAGAAGATATCAGTCTACTGAGGGAACAAATTTCAAACACATGAAACAGAAGTACTTCAAAAAGATTATTTTCTCTACCAAAAGTTTAGAAAACATAATTTTTTCAACTATTCTAATAGCAACTCAGTATACTCAATTACCTTGAAAGACTCTATTTATTGAGCCTAATAATAAACAAAATCATCATACACAAATCAGTTGCATTTCTATACACTAGCAATGAACTATCTGAAAAGCAAATTAAGAAAGCAGTCCCATTTACAACGGTATCAAAAACAATGAAATATTTAGGAATAAATTTAACCAAAGAGGTGAAAAACCTGTACCCTAAAAACTACAAGACTTTGATGAAAGAAATTGAAAAAGACACAAATAAATGGAAAGATGTCCTGTGTTCTTGGATTGGAAGAATTAATATTGTGAACATGTCCATACTACCCCAAGCCATCTACAGATTCAATGCAATCACTATCAAAATTCCAATGGCATTTTTCACAGGAATAGAAAAAACTGTCCTAAAATTTATATGGAACCACAAAAGACTCCAAATACCCAAAGCAATCCTCAGAAAGAACAACAAAGTTGGAGGCATCACACTGATTTCAAGCTATATTACAAAGCTAAAGTAATCAAAACAGTATGGTACTGGCATAAAAATAGTAACATAGACCAGTAGAACAGAATACAGAGCCCTGACATAAACCCATGCATATACAGTTAACTAATTTTTGACAAGAGTGCCAAAAACACACAATGGAGAAACAATAAATGGTGTTGAGAAAACTGGATAGCTATAGACAGAAGAGTGAAACTGGATCCCTATCTTATACCACTCACAAAAATTAACTTTAAGTGAACCAAAGACTTAAATGTAAGACCTGAAACCATAAAAATCCTTAGGAAAACAGATCCTTGACATTGCTCTTGGCAATGATTTCTTGGATAAGACACCAAAAGCACAGGCAACAAAACTTAAAATAAACAAGTACGACTTTATCAAACTAAAGAGCTTCTGCACAGCAAAGAAAATAGTCTATAAATTGAAAACGCACCTACAGAATGGAAGAAAATATTTGCAAACCATATATATGTGATAAGGGGTTAATATACAAAGTATATAAAGAATTCATGTAACTCAGTAGCAAAAAAGCAAACAATCCAATTAAAAAATGAGCAAAAGACCTGACCAGACACTTTTCCAAAGAGGACGTACCAAATGGCCAATAGGTACATGAAAAGGTGCTCAACATCACTAATCATCAGGGAAATACAAATCAAAACCAAAATGAGATATCACCTCACACCAGTTAGAATGGCTAGCATCAAAAAGACAAGAAATGGCAAGGATGTGGAGAAAATGGAAACCTGGTGCACTGTTGGTAAGAATGTAAATTTTTTCAGCCACTATGGAAAACAGTACAGCCTTTCCTCAAAAAATTTGAAATTGAACTACCATATGATCCAGCAATTCTAATCCTGAGTACATATCCAAAGGAATTGAAATCAGTATGTCAAAAATATATCTCAATGCAGCATTATTCATATGTAGCCAAAATATGGAAACAACTCAGATGTCTTTCAACGGATGAATGGATAAAGAAAATGTGGTATATATACACAGTAGAATATTATTCAGCCACAAAAAAGAAGGAAATCCTGCCATTTGCAACAACACAGATGAACCTGGAGGCCATTATGCTAAGTTAAATAACTCGGACAAAGACAAAAAACAACAAGCCGATTTCATAGACAGAATAGAATGGTGGATAGCAGGGGTTGGGGGGAAGGGAAAATAGGGTGATGTAGATCAAAGGGTACAAATTTTCAGTTATAAGAAGGATAAGTTCTGAGGATCTAATGTACAGCATGGTGACCACAGTTAATAACATGGTATTCCATACTGAAAAATTACTGAGAGTAGATCTTAAGCATTCTTACCGCACACACAAAAACAGTTAGATGTGTGAGGTGATAGACATGTTAATTATCTTGAACTTGGTGGTCATTTCACAATGTATATGTGTATATCAAATCATCACATTATAACTTTAAATATATACAATTATATATTTTCCAATTCTTCCTTTATTAAAAGTTAAAAAAGATTACTTTCTTTGCCAAAAAATATTAGAAAACATACAAATTTTCCCACTATTTTAATAGCAATTCGGTATACTGAATTATCTTGAAAGACTGTATTTATTGGGCCTAATAATAGTGCTGAGCCACAATTCATCTTTAGGACCTGCTATTTTTTCCCTTATCAACATGGTTGCTGTTTATAACCTAATATTTATTAGTCCCACCCATGGGGTAGAATAATGGCTGAATGATGAATTGTAAATTAGATTTTTTCTTCTCACTGACATCAATGATTATAAATAGACTTGAAATTTCCCAAGGCATTCTAAGTGGAAAATATTGTTAGTACATAAATTGTAAAACTCCTAATCAAGGAGTCCTGTTTTAAAGTTCAAGTTGATAACTATAGACTTTCCCAATAAGAGAAACATGACCATTCATTAATTCAACAACTATTTATTGGCCAATACTCCCATGGAACTTGTACTCTTGTGGTCCTGGAACAGCACTAAATGATTCTGACTGACCTCTCTTATCCTGGCAAGAGTTGCAGGGGCCAGCCAGATGGCCTAGCAGTTAAAGTTCGGTGCGCTCTGCTTTGGTGGCCCAGGTTTGATTCCTGGGTGCGGAACCACACCACTCATCAGTGGCCATGTTGTGGTGGTGGCTCACATTAGGGAAAAAAAAAAAAAAAAGAGGAAGTTTGGCAACAGATGTTAGCTCAGGGCAAATCTTCCCCAGAAAAAAAAAAAAGAATTGCAGACTAGTCTTCCTCAAACTCTACTTTTGTCAGTACATTTTCTTCTTCAAAGAGCTTTGTTTCTCATTGTGCACTGGATCAAGTGCCAACTCTTTAACATGGTGTTTAGAGCTTTTCATGATCTGACCCAAGACTGTTTTAAGTTTCCTCTTGTTACTGCATTTCCATACTTTCACTCTTAAACTCTGATTCAGACAAACTCACCTACTTTGCATCCTATAATCACTTCTTTTGCTTCTTCACCTCTGTCATTAAAAAAAAAAAAGACTACTGGGGCCAGCCCAGTGGCATAGTGGTTAAGTTTTCACACTCCACTTCAGCAGCCCAGGGCTCGCAGGTTCAGATCCTGGGCGCGGACCTACGCACCACTTATCAAGCCATTCTGCGGCAGCATCCCATATAAAGTAGAGGAAGATGGGCAGAAATGTTAGCCCAGGGCCAATCTTCCTCAGCAAAAAAAAAAGAGGAGGATTGGCAACAGATGTTAGAGCTAATCTTCCTCACAAAAAAAAAAAGAGACTGCTTTAAAATGGAATGAAAATGGGCTAGTAGCCATGGAAAATTTCTACTATATGAAAAAAGCATAAATGGGATTTTTTTTTTCATTTAGATATCTTTTTGTCCCCTCTCTAGCATGACACTTGATTCTCTAACCTTAGTAGTATGAGACTGAATCTTAGTCAAATTCTTCACAGTGACTCCTGGAACTGTCTTTTATTTTTGAAACATTTTTTTTCCCTTGCTTATTTAATACTCCTGCTTGTGATAGCCCATTCATATTTCAATTTCAAACTTTTATCATATTACACTTACTAAAATTCATTGAAAGCCTTCAACATTCAAATTTTACCAGACTAGAAGCTTCACGAGGATACAGCCTACGACTATGTGCCCATCTTTTCAAGTGCTGTATCTTCAGCAGAAAATGATTCATGAATATTTTGATTAAATCAATGAATCCTATTTTCTCTCTAAAAGCTTCTAACACTGCCTCTCAATTTCGATTTGATCAAATATTATTTAATGCCTAATTTGCATCAGGCAGGTCATATGCTAATCTATAATAATGCAAAGATAAAAACAAACATTGAAAAAATTACTTTAACACTATATTTTTATAAAGCTAATGGGAGTATAAACATTTCATCTCTCACATTTCAATAAAATTTTATTTGCACCTTCATAATTCTGAACAGAGCCTTCTGGCTCTGCACAATTTCGAAAAATATTTGTTTTATTCCACCCTCAACACTCGATGCCTTTGGGGGTCAAGGATGACTCCCTTCCATCTTTAAATTACCTACAGTTTTGGGGGCTGGCCCGGTGGCGCAGCGGTTAAGTTTGTGCGTTCCTCTTCGGCGGCCCGGGGTTCACCCGTTTGAGTTCTTGGCACGGACCTTCTCACTGCTCATCAACCCATGCTGAGGCGGCATCCCATATAGAAGAGCTACAACTCTACAACTGTGATACACAACTATGTACTGGGGCTTTGGGGAGAAAAAGGAAAAAAGAGGAAGAATGGCAACAGCTGTTAGCACAGGGCCACTCTTCCTCAAAAAAAAAAAAAAGGTAAATTACCTACAGTTCTTAGGCAGTACTTTGTCTGTAAGTCGATGAGAAACAAATATTTGTTTAGTTGAATTGAACAATTTAGGCAATAAAAAATCACTAACATATGCACAGTCCTGACATCATAAATGTATAATGCCAAACTTCACACTTACTAGACACACACACAGCTCCAGCTTATGTTTGTGATGTATGTTTTTCATTTTGTTGTTGCTGTTGCTATTTTACACAAAGAGGGAGAACCTTGTGTTCAAAACCTAAGGTCTTCTGCCCAGATTAGTCTTGTCAGTAGATATACCATTGCCCGCAATACACAACATATATTCTCCATTACTGCATCCCCAAGCTGAATTTTATTGGAAGCTAATTCCAGTGAGGAGTGTTCCCATTTCACGCTTCACCATTTTGGTTACAGCTTATCTTTTTCCTAATTCATTCACCAAGTAGTGATTTATAGAACAGACCTTAACTCAGTCATATTGATCTGCCTCTTGTGGTTATTATGATGGAGTCAAATTTTACTGCATTTTCAAGATTAAGATTCTATGTAGCCCTATCAAGTTTCCAACTAATACTTTCAATGGCTTTTGATTCAGTGTAATTTTCTTTTTTTACAGCAATGGTCTTACATGTTTAAAAGAGAAATAGAATACGTAGAGAGTGACATTTTAAGTAAATGAAGGCCCTCATTAGAAATAAAAACAATAGTGTCAGCCTGAGTTGATACATGGGTTGCACTCCTGGATATGATCATAATTCAATTTTTAAAAAAAATGATTTTATATTAACGTGTCCTGGCATTTACAAGGAGGTTAGGTGGTGGTTATGAATTTGCATATAAACAAAAAATTAACACAAAGCTAAGCTTGTTTCACTGTAATTTTATTTTAATGAACTATATGAAACTTTTAATTTGGGAAAATATCTCTGCAAATCATCAGAATCCGAATCAGGTGCCCAAGCTACTAGCCCTCTCTAACAAGGACTCTTCTTATACTTTACTAAAGTGGTGGGGTTATTCAAGGCGATCTTTCTCATGTTCCAGCTGCTTCACTTGAAATTGTCTTCATAGGCCTCCTCTCTTTAATCTCAAAGACTTGTCCCCCCTCCTTTCAAAGTTTATCCCTTCCACTTGTGCTCTTTATCTCCTTCCCTTTTGCTCAGTTTCTCCCCCTAAAAATTTCCATCTCTGCCTTGTCTTCCAGCTCTCTTTGTCCACTGAGACTCCCTATTTTTGCTCATAAATTTGTGTAAAGAGCTCATTATCCAACAAGTTCTCTCTTTTACTGTATTGTCCTTCATAGACAGGTCTTGTTTCTTAACTCATGTTCACTGCCAGATTCTAAACCAATCTGACTGCCCTCGTTCCTGTACACCAATTACCCTCTCATTCCTGTGTATACACATCTAACTTTTATTACACTCCGGAAATTGCACTCTTAAAAATTTCATAGTCTTGGTGATCTCTTTGTGATCAAATTCAAATAATTTATCAAATTTTGTAACCCTCCATCTTTCCAAAATTTCTGGGAGATTTGATTATAACCAACCTCTCCTGCTTCCCAGAATATTAGCCCATCTCTCTGATTATAATTTTCTATCTTTTCATTGGCTTCTCTTCCTATTAACATTCACTAGATGCAGAGGATCTTCGACTCTTTGGTGTGTGATAATTTTTCTTGCTTATAGTTTTCAACTAGATTCCACATCTTTAATTATTACGTGTATCCTATTAATGTAAAGAGCAAGTTATTAAGACAGAAACTGATAATTATGAGGTTTTTTTAACTGCCAAATCCAGGAAAGAGTTTTATTGTGTTTCTAAATATCTCTTTTGGCCTTGAGAGAAATCAGGAATAAAGGAGCTTTGGTGTTTCTAACTCACAAAGAAGAGATTTTTTGAGAGGGAAAAGCAGATGGAGGAGGATTTGACCAGAAGGAAGTTGCAACACCTCAAAGCAGGCTGGGGTGGCTAGGCTCAGTCTCTGATTCCAGATGGCATCCTCTCCCAGGCCCACTGTGGGCAGAGAAGATAAGGCTGAGAGGGCGTCTCTGAGTGCATTTGTGTTGTGGGTACCAGGCTCAAGAGCAACATCACATAATAAAAGAAGCAATACTGAAGATATAGATTCTCTCAAATTAAGAGCCTAGCTTCTCCCCAGTTTTCCAGCCCCAAGTAAGCTAAGGATTCTTTTACAACCACACTGAAGGCAGAGGTCAGGAACACTCAATAATAACTGAGACTGAGTTTTCTGCCAGCCAGACAGGTAAGAAATTGAAGCAGATTAAATTTCATTTAGAGATATAGATATGTTGAATCTTAGGGCAACATTAATACTCCGAATTTATACTATCTGCTTCGACCTCTCTCCTGAATTTCAGTTCTGATTGCAGAATCTACATTTTCTCTCAAATGCTGCATTATAACCTCCAAATCATTTATCTTACAGTAGGGTTAGATTTTAGGTTATAAATAACACTGCAAAGAACATGACTATGACTATGTCTTTCTTTTAGATTATTTCCATAAGATAAATTCCCATAAGTGGGCTCACTAGGTCGGGATCAGAGTCAGGTAGTGGACAAGAATTCAACAGAAGATTTGCTGAGGCAAGACAAATTGTTTATTGTATATGGAAAATTAAAATGAGTATAAAAGAAGCATCTGGAATAGCAACCTATCTATGTTGCTCTCTCTTCTGTTCTTCCACATATACTCTCTCAAAAACATCAGCCAATGTCTAAATTCTCTCACCTTTATCACTCTAACTCAGGGTTTCCTCACCTGTTAACACTCCTTGTTGTGGTGGGGGTGAGGGAGGGAGTTTCTTGTGCATCCTAGGATGTTTAACAGCATCCCTGCTCTCTCCCTACTAGAAGCCCGTAGCAAACAGCCCCCATCCTAGCTGTGACAATCTAAAATGTCTGCAGATATTGCCAAATGTCCCCCGAGGGGACAAACCACTACACCACATTAAGCTACAAATTTCTTTAAGTCGACCATTTTGACACCAAAGATATTTTGGCACCGCTATTTTATTTAGTTTTTTTGATGTATGACATTCTGATGCACCATGAAAAGCTCAGTTATAAAACTTATATTTAAAAAAAATCAAGTATTGTTGATATCAGATCTCTGAACCTCATTAGAACACTTATTCCATCTCTAATCTCATCCTTTACTGAATCTCATCTCATCAAAGATGAAGTAACTCCCAGGTATGAGATGAAGGATTAAAATATTTGTTGCTCATTACCTGCACATGCACAAAAAAAGTGTATGATGTAACCTCATCAAAATGGCAATTTCAAAATACCCTGCTTTACTGCATTGTTACTGTCTGTGTCTCTCCCACTTCCCTCTCTCGTTCTCTTTTTCTTGTTGCATAACTCTCCATCACATGCTATCAGATTATTTGCGATGCCCATTTTTGTTGGATACACTAGGTAGCAAGGATGAGATGTATACTTGAATGATTGGTTAAAGGAACTTGAAATGAGCAGACTACTTCACCATGATGGTCGGTTAGCAAGACAGACCCATGGAGTGGTGTGAGAAAAGGCTGAGGTCAGGGATCTCTTTAGAGCAGAGAGATGACAAGAAAATTTCTCCAATGGACTAGAAAGTTGATATGTTAGGAAGCGGTACATTGACTTTATACTTTCAAACACCAAGCAAACTTAAAGACTTCGAAGTAACAAGACTCTGAACCCGGAATAAAACCCAGTAGGAATTATATGTAACCACTCAATGATTCAAATTCTGACGTCGTGATGGCCAGTCAGTTTCTCTGTTTCATTTTCCCTAAGGATAAAACTCTAAATTATTTGGATAAAATGGGGAAAAGCCCAAATGGATTTGGTATTAGAGATCCTGGACTCTCTTCCAGTTCTGCTGCAGATTTTTCTCAACGTGGCAAAGCTTGGGCCTTAGTTTTGGCACCCCCTCTTCCTGCCTCGATTGGGCAGTGTGAAATCACCATCATTATCATTAAAGGAAGGGAAGCACCCAGAAAGAAGTCAACCCACAAATATAACAGCTTAAATGCCAACCAGCTTTGTGGAGTTTGTTTGTGATGAATAACTATTTTCAGATCGCATTTCAGCCATTTATATTAAAATGCTATATCAGTGCAAAATAACAGAGTTGCTGTAGGCTGCCACCCAGCTGCTCATTTCCCTGTCAGAAGCTGTTTCTTTTCAGAGGTAATCTGGTAAGAGGCAACTTGCCGCCTTAAAGAATATCGGTGAATGTCAAAAGGAAAGACATGTCACACACACACACGCACACACAGATGAGTTATTGCTGGAAAAAATGGAAGTTGGTGTAAAGGCCAGTGTTATTAGATTAAAGTGCACAAGATTAAAAATTTTAAAGGTTTTTAAAATGAATTTTAAAGTTTTGAAAATGAATTTTATTGAATTTTTAGCAAGAAAAGTGGGTTAATTCTAAGGAAGTGTAATACTATCAACAAACTTTTGAATAAGAGCTTCTCACGTACAGAGGCGTGATTTTACTCATCTTGGAGTAAAATGTAGTACCTACAGTTCCTATAACAGGGCCGTGAATAGGAGAGATATTCAATATACATTTATAATGTTGAATGCCATCTCGTCATTCCCAGATAGATGACCTACAAGATTTTTCATTTGAATACTTACTGTTGCAGCTCTTCCCACCTGCTGGGCAGTTTGACTATTCCTCTGCCCTCTTAACCTCAACGTGAACTCATATTTCTCCCGAGACAGTTCCTTCTTCAGACACCTGTAATTCTACCACAAATCTCTTTACCCAATTAACCAGGAATAAAACCTCAGCTAACTTTGACTTTTCACAGTCAGTCACTTCGTCTTGTTTACTTCTCCTCTAAAATTACTCAGATGTATGTCTACCACAATATCACCCTAACTGTAGGGTGGTGTAATGGGAATTCATGGACCTGGCCTCTAATCATAAGCAGTGAGACTCCGTGTAAGTCTCTTGGTTTCTTTGTACCTTAGTTTCTCTTCTGAAAAGTAAGGAGCTGGACTTGATCCATGTTTTACACACAGCAGATCACAACCTTTTAGAAAATCTTAAAATAAATAGAATGTGTTCCCATCAGCATTTTCAAAAATTTAAAAAGAATAGAGCAAAAACTGTCAAATGTCATCATAAATACTAAGGATAAATATTGTTCTGTTAAACATTTTTTTTGTTTTATGTGTATGTGTGTGTATGTAAAACATTTCTTAACTATGGGTCATGGTTAAAAAAAGCTTGAAAGCCACTGCACTAGATGATCTGAAGGTCCTTCCATTTATAAATTGTATGATTTTATTCTGTGCCTTTACCATTTCATGCATAGATTATTTCAATAGCCTTCTAACTATTCTTCCTGCTTAGAGTCCCTTCCCCTTCCAATTCATCATGTACACTACTGCTAGGCTGCTCTTAAGTGGCTCTTTCCAAGTGTAATTCCCTGGCTCAAAACCCTTAAATTATTTCCCTATGGAAGAAAGTCCCCATACTTAATTTAGAATAAAAAGTTCTCCCCGTCTGGGTCCATTCTATCTTTATAACCTAATCCTCCTCTCTCCTATATGATCTCTGGGTTCCGTCAAATGTGTCCATTTATCATCTTCTGAACATTCTTTCCAAACTGTTGCCCATAAAACTTGGTCTACCCATTTTCCCAGCTTGGAATACTTTTCCCCCTTATTCCATGTATCCTAAGTTTATTTTTCCAGATTAGCTCATTTTTTCAAGTTTAAAAAAAAGAAGAGCCTTGGTAATGTTTTGATCAGGATTATTTTGATGAGGATTAAATGAATTTCAATAGAACTGAAAGCTTTAGCATATTGAATCTTCTTACCTACAAACAATATATGTCTTTCTAGTTTTTCAAGTTTTCTTTTAAGTCCCTAAGTAGTATTTTCAAAATTTCTTCATACATGTTCAGGAAATTACCTTGTGTTTCATGAGCACTTAATATTTGTTAATGACAATTTTATTAACTTTAATGATGAATTAGTACCTGTTTTGGTTGGAAAGGAGCCAATGTTGTTCATTTTAATTCATCAACCTAATAGTAAGATTAAAAGTTAAAAAAAACTTTAAAATCAAAATGATTGGTTGAAACAATTTATAAATACGTTAAAAATAGGAAAGAGCCTTGGATGTAGAAATCTGAGAATTGGGATTTGTTTTTGCTTCTCCCTGCTAGTGCATTAAAAAAGAAAAAGAAAGGAGACAGAAAAACATGGTAAGAACAAGCAAAAAAATCCAGAAAACAAGACTTTCCTGATGTACCACTGACTTATTCTTCATCAGAAGGTTTATTATTTGTTATTCTGCTTTCTTTTTCTTTCTCTATGTTTAAAATATGTATTAGAGCTATTTATCTCCTCTTCAATGCCCCTGAATACTCATTGCTAAATTGAAAGTAAGCTTGTCTGACGTGTTAGGGGTAGGCTTTATATTCTTAAAGATAGATTAGACAACCACGGGGAAAACAATGATGATGATTTGGGGGGTCTTGGAGTGGTCCCTCAATAAGTAGCATAACTTTTCCCCACCTGGGTCAGGAGAAGTTTAAAAATAAAACAGAGAGTAAAGATGGGAGCCAAGATATTACACTTGTTATGAATAGAGGCTAGTCGAATAATTTTTTTTGGAGTCTCAATTCAATGTGGAGTGAGACTAAGACCACTTTTATTTTTTTCAGTTTTCCCTGGAACTATAATCCCACTTCTCCTTATTATAAAAAAGAAAACAGACTATGGCATTATCACAGGAGTCCACACACAGGAAGATTATCTTGGAGGACTTTTCAACTTTTGAATCTTGTGGTTGTAAAATCCATTATCATCTGATTGCATAAAAATAACATATAAATGTTATAGACCATAAAGCTTTGAAGTGTGGTTGTAAATTATATAAACATATCTGTACATATACATATTCATGTTGTGATGCATTCAAATGATGAAAAATATTCTTTGCTCCATTGCTGCAGTGAGTTTCTTTTCTAAAATATGTTCTGGAGACATCGGCAGTGTCTCCTCTTTTTGCAAATGACTAATGCAAGAAGGTAACTTTGGAAATTACTTTGCAATGTAATCATCCATATTGTGTATTGTGGATAAAATTGATTAGAATAATATTGAAACTCCCCCAAGGGACTCTACAATTATAAGTCAAGTCCCAAATGGAAAAGGTTTTTTGAAAAGTTGGCAGATGTCTTAATGAAAATGAAGCATTACAGTAATATATTAGGGCAATTTGTTCATTATTGACAAGCAAATCACTAAACTATATAAATTACTGAATTAGACAGGCAGAATTACTTTTCTTTCAGCGAATGGTTAATCAAATATTACTTTTAAATGCTCATTTGTTTAAGTTTTTGATATGCATATTAGTAGACAAATGATTGCCCTTTACTTAGAGCTCCAACTTGGCTTTAGATGCTGAAAATCCAAATATTTGAATTTACGTCTATTAGGAACCAAATTCAACCACGATTTTGAAGTCTACCTTTCATAGTCCACAGTACAATATATAAAAGCACCAAGATTTTGTATTTCCGCTTAATAAACACGTTTACTTGGCATTTCTGTTTCTTTTTTGTTTCTCTTATTTTTGTTTTTAAACATCCTTTCATGAAAGAATAACATCAAAATAAATCCTTAAGGAACAGATAGAGCTATTTAACAAGTGAGGTAATTACATATCACCATTCCACATGCTGGGAGAGTTGTAAATGATTTAAAAGTTTGTTTCTGCCTTTGTTTCCAAGGACTTGACCAAGCACAAAAGCTCCATATATATCAGCAACTAGGGCAAATTTATTCTAATAGATATTTATTCCAAGAACAGGAATCTTTCTGTTTCATATTGCACGTGAATATTAAATAAACTACCTGCTGGCAACTACACAATATTTTAGTCTCTGATTTTAAAAGTACACTGTATTTTAATACCTATTTTTAAACAGATATCAATTTTATGGAGCAGTACATGAGTTGTTGATGGATAAATCACCCAAGCATGGTTAAAGAGAGCCTAATCTCCAGCTGGTACCAGATCCATTTAATTGTATCTTCTGACCTCACCTCACCTGAGCCTGCATTAAAATCATAATACAGTTCAAGTGTAAAAATGATATACTGTTTGTTCGCCCTGTTTATAGAGGGGCAAACATACAGTTAAATTCATATGTTTAAAATTAGTGTAGTCATTTGAAAAGGTTGAGTTAGATCAAACTGCCTCTCAGCGTTTTCTCTGCCCTTTTTTTTATTCAAATGACTAGGCCTCCATCACCAGATGGGAAAGGCTGTTAAGAAAGTTGTAGCAGCTTTTCCTGCACACCCAGAAGATTGCTCCCCTCCATCAAACACAGAGAGCTTTCGAGCATCATTTAATAACGGTTAACAGTCCACTTTTTTTATGTGGTCAGCAGGCAATAGGACAGAAACTTTTGGGTGTTCTAAATCCTTTACAAACGTGATGATATTTTGGATTGGCCTCATCAATAGCCCTTGAGTTTATATCCATTTTCATTAGGATGAAATGTTATCTTTAGATTCTGTGATAGTTTCATTTTCATAAATTACAGCCCCTAGGTTTCTTCTGTTTTAGGAGCCAGGATGTTTTTTGTTTTTTTAAAGTGTTGCTCCAGCCAGACCTATATTGATCTTAACAATGTTTCCAAAAGCTGAATTGAGAAAATTGAAAATAGCATTGTTTTTGAATTCTGATCCAAGGAAATGATTAGCTAATACTCGTCACAAATAACATTTACTGAGGGCTCACTGTGCGCCAGACAGACTTGATGCTGAATCCCCACAACATGTAGTGCACTGGAACGTGTAGCTCCCCCCTCCCGAGTAAAGACCTTGTGTCTTCTATTCACCATTAAATCTCCAGTGCCTAAAAGAGTGCCTGGGAGGAAGCAGATGGCCAATGAGTAAGTACAGAAGCAATGAATAAATGAATGCATTATCTCACTTAGTCACTACAACTACCCTAAAAGGTAGGAAATATGTTTATCCCCTTTTACAATTGAGGAAACTAAAGTTCAGAGAAGTTAAGTAAATTGCCCAAGATCACATCCATTTTGTGGCAGAGCCAGAATTTAGAAGGAGCCAGAATATCTCTCTGATTCTAGAGTCCATGCTCTTAACCACTGTGATAATAGCCCAGTCACAGTATTTCTCAAACTTTGATGCACATCAGAACCTCCTGGTGGGCTTGCTAAAACCCAGATTACTGCCTCCTCTGCCCTGCAGAGTGTCTGTTTCAGTAATTCTGAAGTGGATTTGCAGAATTTGCTTTTCTAACAGATTCCCAGGTGAGGCAGATGCAGCTGATCGTGGCACCACAATTTGAGAAACACTGGCCCTGTGAGTCAAACTGTCTTCCCAGTAAAATAAAATAAAATAAAATAAAAATATGTTCTGATCCACTTTTGTTTCTATGATAGTTATAACCATTGGTTGGAACACAATAAGCTCTTCCTGTTTCTATAATTTTACAATACAGATCCTTTCCCACATCCATATCCACTCCCCTATAGTTCACTCTTTAATTCATTTAATCTTTGAAAAAACTCTGAGTTAAGTACTATCACTGTTACAATTTTAAGGAAGAGGAATCTGAAGTACAGAGAGTTGGTGTAACTTTCCCAGGATTGCATAGTAATAGAACATTTGAACTAAAGCACTCGGAGGCCTATGCTAACATTCTTAAATGCTATGTTACGTTATCTCTTTCTATTGCTGACGTTGGGTAGAATCCCCACAGAAGGACAGGTTGATAAAAACTTTCTGAGAAACTCCATCCCTCAAAAAAACAATACTCTTATCTGAGTGACCTACAAATTTTACATGACAGTAATTGTGGGGCTCTAATAACCCAACAATCCATGGACCATCCACTGAAATGTGTTTTTAGATCAATCCTTCTAGCCAGACTCTCTTCCATTGAACTTTTTAGACTGATTTGGTTTTGATGCAGTGATTGATGACTTGTCTTATCCTCCCTATTGTAATTTCTAGTAAAGAAGAGATAGTGTCTTATTTATAGTTCTAATCTCTGACTTATCAAGGACTATGCCATACTGATATTGGAAAAACTATCTTGTCTCCTTATCCTCCTCTATAAGGAATACTACATTTCCTGGCCAGGTGATGTGCTGGTAAACGTTTAAGAACCTGCTCTCTGGAGGAAGTTATTTTAAGCCCTGCTTTGTAGCATTTGTCAATTCCCATGGTGTAAACACTACTACCATCACCCATTTCACACAGCTAACTAATACAATGTCACTGGATACAGAGTTAGGAAGAGGTTCCAACAATGGGTTCTTACCAGCTGCCAGGCAATGTGAAGGCTCCAGCACATCCCTGCTTTGGGCATTCAAAAAAATCTAAGTCCCACTGAAGAGGGCGGAGAAAATATAAGTAAGGGGAGATATGAGGAAACCATGACTTTAGGGTTTCTGCTTAATATCCTCTGGTCCCATGAACTTTCACAAATAACCCTAAGGCTCAGTGACGAGCGTGAAGACCACTCGTCAAAGTGTCCATCTCTCTCTCTTTTTTATTTTTTTTTAATTTTTTTGTGAGGAAGATGGGCCCTAAGCTAACATCTGCCAATCCTCCTCTTTTTTTGCTGAGGAAGACTGGCCCTGGGCTAACATCCGTGTCCATCTTCCTCTACTTTATATGGGACACCGCCACAGCATGGCTTGACAAGCAGTGTGTCGATGCGCGCCCGGGATCCGAACTGGCGAACCCTGGGCTGCCGCAGCGGAGTGTGCACACTTAACCGCTTGTACCACCCGGCCGTCCCCCATCTCTGTCTCTTTTTACTTGTCCAACTTTCCCAGTCAACTGTAAACTCTTCGAGGCAGAGATTATTTTATCACTCTTTTATCCTTGAGTCTGGCCCAAAGAAAGTATAAAAAAAATGTTGAATGAGAGAATAAATACTCGAAAAATATTGTTCTAGCATAAGAGATTGTCCCTATTTCTTTATTAGCAGGTAGAGGTCATGGATATCCACCTGGATTTTGGCCTTAATGCACGATTTGCCTGCTTTGTTGATTTATGGTTAATCCACAGCGTTACCCTTTAGCATAGTTATTTGTAGTTGGTGATTAAGTTCTGTGGACTTGTGATTAAGGAGTAATTAATTTTCCATACTTAACACTAATGAAATTTCATGTGAAATGAAAAGTAACTATAGAATTAGCATTTGCATCTACTTAGCAGCTTGTCTTCATTACATAACAAACAGAAACAAAGTACTTCAAGCCCATCCTAGCCAAAAGCTTGAGAATGGAGTGGAAAGAGCCAGATAAAGAAAGGCAGGCAGGCAGACAGACAAATAAACAGAGAAGACTAACTTAAATTATTATAAAGGTATTTACAGAGCTAGGTTATCAGTTTTATTGCAGATATACTGGATAATAGAAAAAAATTGAATAATTTATTCAGCAATTTTCACATAAGCAATATTATTAAAATGAAGACATGAAGAAAAAGGTTATAGAGGAGACTATATATAGGCCATGAATAAATGTATTAGGCATCAGAGATAGTGAATGTTTTAGTAGGTTTGGACTAGGTTTTATAAAAAAGAAAAGAAGAAAGTACTCAATTTCTGTGAAGTCTTAAAATATCTGCTGGGCGGAATGATTGCCTAGAGTGGGAAAGTTTATCCCCATCTTTTTATTGCCACCAGTGTTTTTAAAGACTAAAAGCAAGTTTTTGTCATACTACTGTTCTGGAAAAAGTAAAAGAGAATGGCAAATAAGGAGGTGTTAATAGGAAATAAGAAAAGAAAAGCAGAGGAAGAAGCAGCGCTAGCAAGCCAAACAAATGTGTGCCTGAGGAGGACTGTTCAGACTCCCCAAATTCCCTGTGATATTTTGCACATTTAGGGAAAAAAATAACTCCCATGTTCATTTTTTTTAATTATCCCGTTTACTCCTTAATATGTATAATTATATAAATGCTGCTATTATTATTTTATATTTTTATAAAATATTATTTTAAAAAACATACCAACCTTTAATACAGATAAAAACAACAACATATTATAGCCATTTTCTCAAGGAATAGACCTAGATGCTAGCTAAGCAGATTTGGTCTCTGTGGGAGAGTCACAGCATATTCACACAGAAAATCCTGATAAGTAAGTGTTTGTTTTTTATTAAAAAGTAAAATG
Source organism: Diceros bicornis minor (assembly GCF_020826845.1). Classification (NCBI taxonomy): domain Eukaryota; kingdom Metazoa; phylum Chordata; class Mammalia; order Perissodactyla; family Rhinocerotidae; genus Diceros; species Diceros bicornis. The sequence goes on along the minus strand of NC_080749.1, from coordinate 39,787,341 downwards.
GGATGGAGCCTCTGACTTAACCACAGACAGGTTTAAGAATTTTGGAAAAAGATGATCCCTCCACTTATGAATATTTTGGACAATAAAGCATTTTTTAAGCATGAAATCGTCAACTTCAGTACAATACTCTCTAATAGTTGCTTTTAAAGGATAGCAGGTGGCAGTCTCAAATGACAAATATTGAGATGCAATGAGCTCTCCTGAAACCAAATTCAGCAGAGAGCATACATTTTCTACTTGAGTTAGCGCTGCTATGTTTGGGTGGGGTGTGCACCTGTGTGCATGCGTGTATCTTGCTAGTTATACTCTCTGTGCTGTTGGATAAATGCAGAGATATGGGCAGTGCCTATGTTTGTCTTTGATTTTAGTATTTATTTCTGGACAATATTGCTTCTGCCATTGAGATTTCTTGGATATTGCATCTTTCTGTTTTAGTGAGTTTCCCAGATACTAAGTATTTGTGTTTTTGAGCACCAAATTGCTTTAAGAAGTTTGTTTAGATTTTTCTAAAAACCTTAAAATCCCTGCCTTCTTGAGCAAAGTAGATATAATATAACTGTCTTTCTTTGACTCTCGCCATCAGTATCATTGATAGCACTTACAGTTTGATTCTGTGCCCTCAACGCCCACTAAGTGTATTAAGGGGCCTTCGACTCTAGAATAAAGGGCCCCAAGATGCTATGTGTTTTGAATTGTTTACTGACAGTTTTGTTGCTGTCATTATGTCTGCCAGTGGTAACACTCCCTCCATCATTATTTGTTTGTTCTTCTTTCTTAAGGCCTGAAACAATTACCATATCTATCAAAATGGTGCATATAAAAAATGCAAAGTGGAAAGTTTTTAATTTACAAATTCTAATAGCATCTCTTTGCACCGAGGTTTTAGTTTCTTGGTTGTGATTAAAATAAACAAGGTATTTACAATACCTACATTTGAAAAAATGAGGTGTTTGATGTTGTAGGAAATCATGGGTTCCCTAACAATATACGATAAAAATAAAGTTCTATTTGAAATCCTGACTCAAAGATAAAAAGTTCCTCAAAGTTCACTGGTATGTTGTTAGCATCTTTTTTGTCAATTGACATGATGGGGCTCAGTGGAAACATCTCAGAGATTATGCTTTTCGTCTCTGTCTCTCTCTTTCTTTTTCATGCATATAACCATACTACCCACCCACGTACACTCCTCTTGGGCCTTCTGTGATAAGGAAGAATGTTCTTTCCGTGTGTTTTTTTTTTCACAGTGATTTTTCTTTATGGTCTGCCCAGATTCCTTCTGCATTACAGGCCACATGTACAATATGAAGCAACAGAGATACAACCATGACAGATGTTCTGAGTAAACTGAAGCTGCTGACCCTTTTACCACTTTCTCCTCCAGCTATAGTTCCTCGACAGAGAAAGACGACAATTCACCAAGCAGAAAATCTCTTTTAGGCCTGGAAACATGAATGCAATTGTAAATATTTTTTGCTTCATTTCTTCAGTTGAAATCTAATTTATATAAGAAACACTAATACAAGTTATTTAAAGATAGACTGCCTCTATTTCTTTTGGGAGAAAAAGGGGAAACTATTAATAATACCAAGTGTATCCTGGACAGATGGGATGTGCGGTCACCCTACTCAAGTAACACGTGATACTGTGAGTCAAGGCACAGACCCTCACTGACCACATTGAAGATGTGTTTAGTAAGACTGCACAGACATTCATGATGCCAAAATGTCGGAACTAAATGTGGCACTGATATTGGAGAAGAATCAAAATTGAAAATGTGATATTTTATGTCTAACCATATATTATCATTTGGTACATTTATTTATGTACCTATATGTACATCTTATTTATTTATCCTATAAATATTTATTTATTCATTCATCCTATATGTATGTTATCCTGTCTAATGAGATTATTTTTTTCAAAATGTTAGCCTATAAAAAAGGTGCCTTTTTAATACATTCTCAAAGAGGTGATTGTCAAAAAGAAATTATTGTCCCTAACAGTGGATATATATTCAGCACTTAGATGTAGTCTTTTGTATTCCATGCCTCTAATTTTCACTTCAGGGTGATATTAAAGTTTGTATATCAAATGACTATTGGGCAAATACTCTTGATTAATAAACATGCCTCGAGTCTCAATGCATAAGGAGTCCTTGTTAGAAATTAGAATGATACTAAGTTGCTCCTAAAAATGTGTGGCTGGGGTGGGTTTAGACTTCATAACACATGAATCAGACTGATTCTCAGCCTAGCAAAGGATTCTACAGTCAGGCTGGGACTCGGCGGGGAAGAGAGCAGTCATTGATTGACGATGTCCACTCCAGGTGTAGGATAGAGAAGCTGCTGTGAGCTCATGTACCACATATTTACCAGTTTTGGTTGGTTAGATAAAATCTCGACACTATAACCTGGTGTTCAAGGGCCTCCCTGCAAACCTTATTTTCAAGGTTTGTGTCCCAAACAACCACCCCTAACTAAACTTCCACTCTAGTCAGGCCGATAAATTCACTATCCCCTAAAAATCTTGTTTTATTTCTCACTTTTCTGAGGTGGGTTTCCTGCAAAACAGACTGTGAGACTATGATTTACACACAGGAATCTTAATGGAAAGTGCTCTGGGACGCACCTGTAGGGAAGCAATGGGAGCAGGATTGGACAGAGGAAGAAGTAGAACAGTGATGTGGTTGCAGCAGAGACCTCGGTCAAACCCACAGGGAGCTCTGGAGCTGGCCTGGCCTGCAGGAGTGTCTAACATTGAGTTGAGGAGACTGGCGTTGTACCTTCATATTAACCAGTCATTGAGTATGGGTTGCCCCTTGAAAGGGGCCATACTCTTGGGTGACACAGGTCCCTTGGGCTGAGAGCAATTCCTGGACAAGGACTCAGCTGTGAATTTCAGCAGCCAGCACTCCTGGCAGCTGAGGAAATGAGTGCCTGGGTCCTGAAGCAGGATAGGGATGGCATACTGGCATTCACTGCACCATTCTTTCACTTGGAAAACCTCTTTGATCTCCCTTTTCCTTCCTTCTTATGGGACTCTAATTATCCTTACAGCAAAGGTCAAGCGCCACCTCTTATTCCTATTCTAGACCACCCAAGGCTAGAGAAAGTTTCCACTCTGCTGAATTCCTTTATTGTATCATGATAGCTCAAGGTACAGCTGATCCCAAGCACAGTAGAAAGGCAGGCAAATGTGGAAACACAACTCCACCCTACTTAGGAAATGTTTACTTTTGCGTGACTCAGTGTGCATGGGGATTTTATTTTGGATCAAAAAAGTAAAAAGAGTACCTGATGCCTGGGACAAAGAAATATGTAAAAGACAAAAAAAACATAAAGGCAACGGCCTTAAGTCTGTTCTCATGTGGTCCCAGAGAGCCCCTCACCTTTACAGCAGTTAGAACCAGACGTTGAAGAAGATATTTTCAAGAGTGATTTTATGATACTGAGGACTCAAGTAGTGCCACTTCTGGGCTGATGTGACACTGAGTGACACAAATTAGGGAATGTGTCTTCTCCCCAACTATTCTGCAAACCACTGTGCAGCCCTTGCACTCCAAGATGGAGCGAAGGTGACATCCAGAGTAATCTCATGGAGGGCACTGGCAACCACTGAAGAGGTGAGACTATTTTTCAAGTCTTGCAGGCATCAACGAGGAAGCTGGCGCAGAAAACATGCATGGACAATTCATGAGCACATTTGAGCCACTCTCTGGGAAATTTTGTGTACGGAAGAGATGTCTGAGTTTACGCCCTGATTCATGGGGTAAGGATGGGAAGGAGTGGAGCTGCTGAGTTAATGAAATTCATGCCTGGATTTTAGTGTGAGCTAATTTGAAAACCTCAATTTCCTCTAGAGGTTATCACATAATGCCTTGGAGACTTTAACTACTTATGTACGTATCTTCTCTCCCTAACCAGATTACAATATCCCTGCAGGTAAGGACCATGTCTTTCCTTCACAAATATTTGATGATTAATTCATAGACTGATGGCTGTAGGTCTCTTAGGGTCCTGAAGGATGTTATTTATTATTTTTCCCCATTCTCATCTGCAGACCTGGGCTTAGTAAGCAAACAATCATAAAGGAGTATTTTCTCAATAGTCATCATCCAGTGATTAGTGTCTTTTCCATCAGCTTTTTTTTCTTTTAATAAAATCAGAGTCCCTATGTCCTTATTTGTCTTCTAAATGTCTCATATTCCTGTTTTCCCTTCTTCGCATCAATGGTGATTACTTTATGACAGTACTGCCGCATTTCCCCTTCAAAACTTACATGACATATAGGATCACTGAGTTCTCAGATGCTGGTGACAGTCACCCAGTTTAAGAGTGTTTAATAGGTTTGAACTACAGACCAGAAAGTGAGTTAAATATAGGCCCCAGCCTTTGCTACTTTTTAATCTTCTTGCCTTATGCTCTTGGATTTTTGTTTTTTCCCCTACATGTTTTGCCAATAAAACTGAATATTGATAAGGCATTAGTTGGTGAGTCCCAAATATTTTCAGTGAGTATGAGGGTCAGGTTTACCAATTAGTCTGAGAGGATTTTATAGGATTGAAGGTTGGTTGGTTATTTCACTGTATTTTCTTGCTCTCTTTCCCAAACATAGAAAATTCTCACTATACAAAGTCTGCTCAATGCTAAATTTCAAAAATGACCTCCAACATACATACTTTGTTCAAGATGTAGGAATCATTTCCTGAATTTTAACTGGGCCAAAGAGACATATGTGTATGCATATCCATGATATTCTCATAAATACATAATATGTTACATATACAAATGTTTTATACTTTTTTCATAATGAACAATATGTAGACAAACACAGAGACTAAGACAAGTGCAAACATAAATAGGAGAGGATTCTAAATCATATCCATGGAGAAAGAAATGGACAATGCTTTAGGGGTCAGCACTTTGCTTGATAACAGGGCATCTGTGCTGGGAACTTTTTCTATATACTTAAGGGAGGGCTTTGACTAGATGAACCAGATTATTACGCTACATTTTTCATGTTTTATGAAGACAGAGGCCTAGAAATGCGAAAGAGAATAAGAAATCTCCTTGTTTGAATTAACAGCATTGTCCTGCATCAGTTTCAACTGCTCCCTGAACTGCCAAGGGACAGTGAGCAATAGGAAACCATCTTATGAAGGAATATCCTATGCCCTGATACCCAGAAAGCATCTGGATAGCCGGTTATCCTCCAGCTGAATTCCTTATCTAACCCAAGTCTTCTCTCTGCAATGCTTTTGTTCAGGCGTTTACTTCCTGCTACTACTTACAAGAATTGAGAAGGTCAAAGTGCAAGTGGTAATTGCTTTTGGCACTTTAGAAAATGGTTTTCTTTCTGTACTTATCATTTTCTCTAAAGCCCTCTTCTGCTGAATCTTTATCAATTGTGCTTCACACTGTAGATCAACACATTTGGGGCCCCTCTGCCTGCTAAGTCCCTTTCTAGAGTAAATATATTTTCCTTGCTATATTCCTGTGAGAAAGAAGAAGAAGGAAGTAGAAAACATGATTCTCTTTCTGCATTTATGGTGCAGTCATAGAGTAGGCGAGATTTGGAGATGGGTTCATATAGCAGAGACAAGACATTTAGGGGAAAACTTAAAAAAAGAAAAAACTTTACTACTGTTTTTCTCTATTTAAGTGCACTATGAAATAATGAGGAAGACCGTATAAATGAGGCATCATTATATTTAGATTTCTTATTGCCGGTCTCCTAATAGTTCCAGGTGCCAGAACTACTGCCTGATTTCTCCCTTCAGTGTTTCCTAAAGACTTGACCGCTCTTCCTGCCTTTGTTACTAATCCAGAGCTTGGATTAGATCTATCTCTGCTTACCTTTACTTCTTTGGTAGTTTACGTGAGCCGTTTGCTTCTATCCGCTACATCTACTTCACAGAAAAACAAGAGAGTTAAACCTATCAGTTAAACCTATCTCCTAATTCCATTCAGCCATGTCATCCTTACTTTGAGCCCTTATCTGTAGGAACAATGGGAATTTTCGTTACTGGATTAAGAATCAGTCTCCATTTTCCTCTCCACATCCACTGTTATACCAAATAACAGTGGTTGCTATAATATAAGCATGTAGTTATACCTTGAAGCTTTATTCCATGAGCATCAAATTCTATAGTGAAAATAAATCATACTTTACAAAACTGACTCAAGTTTTTAGAATGAATGGAGAGGAAAGAAATTCTGAAAGTATTCATAATCCATCAATCTTTGGGGAAAAATATATATTTCAATTTGGATTCACTAATTTGCCAAAGTGACTCATGTTTCCCCGTAGCAATAGGAAGGAATATAGTAATACTTTCTCTCCTATAGCCCTTTCATCCCAAGATCATAAATATGCTGCAACTATTAATTAATTAAGTGTTACAGCCTACCACTGAAGTAGGTGAGTTTCCTGTCTCCAACTGAGGCCAGTGCTCAGAGAAAGGCTGAGTCTTCCCCAATGCAGCTAATTAGGCAGAGCTACACCGCACGGGAAAATTTCTGATCCCAGCTGGAGATCAACTTGTGCCCTGAAGAAATGGGACTTGATAGCCCTTCAAGTTTTCATCCTAAGCCCTGTCCCTGCTGTTGATATTCTTAATCATATCAATATCTAGTTCTTTGTGGTCTATTACAGAGCTGTTGGTCCACAGGGCATCTGGGGTCTAAAAGAAATCACAGACGAAAAGCATATTGTGTTAAAACAAACAAACAAACAGATCCTTATCCTCTATTTTTAGTGTGAACCTCTGTCTGTGGCAAGGACACATATTTAATTGGTGTTGTGATCACCCCTCAGGAGTGAGGTGGACTTATGCTCCCAAGATTTGGTTCGGATGTTGAGACTAATGACGCCACATAAGCACCAAGAGGGCATACAAAGGTTTGTTATTCACATAATGAACTTCCCTGGGGAAAACAGGGCTGCCTCCCAAACTAGTCGGAAAACGGGTTAAGAGAGCAAGGAAAGGAGTCTGCCCTTAAAGGTGGCTAAGGAGTAAGGCTGAGGTGAGGGTCCCGCACGCACTGGCTGGGACTGGCATGGCTTCAATTTCCGGCCAGTGCCAAAGGAGAAAATGTGAGGGCTTTCTTACAGAGTGCCTGGAAGTGAGGTAGAAGGGAAAGAGGGAGAGACGGGGCTTGAAAGCTGTCAGCAGTCAAACATCAAAAATTCAGTCACACTTTATTACAATCAACATTCTGCATAAAATTCCCAGATTGTACAAAGATATTGTGTGTATAACACCCTGTGAAAGAATTACATGCTAAGGGAGCAGTTTGGGAGATATAATAAAAATAAATAATTTGACGTACCTAAGACTTTTGACTGAGATGTTATAAGGACAGAATGTAACAGCTGGTAGGGTCTTTGGTACCAGGGAATAAAAAGCAAGCGTCTCTTCTGATAAATGGTAATGAAACGTGGTTAGGCTCGTATATAGATTCCTTGTCTTCCTGGCCTTCTTATTTGGCCTTTATCCTAAGAGCACATCTGCTATTTAATGTATCGCTGTATTACTCTTATAACATCCCTAGGAGTTCAAGAATAAGAATTGTTTCTGACCATTTAACAATAGTGGAAGTGGTGGCAAATAAGGGACTTAACCTGGGGTCACATAGACAGGATCACGATTTCCACTTTAGCATTAATCCACTGAAGCAAAACGTGGCTTCCCATTCTTATTTACTATAATTTCAAGAATCATACGTGCATGATTTTTCTTTCTCTCTGAGCTTTCTAAAAATCATGTTGTCTGGTCTTTATTTGATCTTAGAATTTAATTTACTGCGGAATTTGGCCATGCCAGCTTACAAGATCACATTCATATCAAGGAAAATTTTGAAGAAAATGTTTGAGTGAATTAAATGTTCCCAATAGATATTCCACAAACAGGACAAATTTCGCAATATTCTAAGTTTTCTGTTGTTTTCTCATGTCACAGCAGGAGTTCTGATGCTGTTGCTACGCCCAAGTTAGACAAAATTATGTAGCAAGCAACATTTCTCTCCAGGCTTAAGAATGCATTCTTGGTACCCTTTTTTGGTTTGCTCACTGCTGCAAAACAGTATTTCCTATTGTTGGAGTGCCTGTGTCTCTCCTCTCTCCTCCTCTATCACAAACTACTCTCCAGAAATGATCTGATAGCTGCTAAATATAAAACTTTATTTTTCGTTTCTTATTACATAAGTAAGGTAATTTGATTTAGTCTTTTATTCATTCAACAAAAATTTATCTAGCAATATTATATTTTGGGCTCTGGCAAAGTTAGACATATCTAGTTCCTGCTCTCATGGAGTACAGCTTAGGGGACAGGACAAGCATTCATTGTTCATGTAAGGTATGTAGAGTCTCCGTGATCTCCCTGAAGTCCCAAAGCTCGTGCTTGGAAGAGCCAGTAGGCAAATGTATGTCTCTAGGATTCTAAACCCCATACTCTTCACCGTATTCTCATGAGGTATGAAGGAGATGTTTCTAAGCTTAAATCCATTCACTTCATGGAGGAGCTATTAATTTTGCAAATGGAATTGAATATTGGATGGCAGGCCTTACCTAAATCAAAACCATTGCATTCCACATAGCCTTTCCCTCTTCAGTGCATTTAGAAGGCTTGGGGATATTAATTTATTTTTCTGAATGTTTATGTAACCTTTTTACTGTATTCCTTTAGGCTGCCAAAAGCCTCAGTGGAGGTTTGTCTGTTGCTAAAGGCAAGGAACACAGGAGCTGGCTCCAGGCATAGTTATAAAATAAATGTTTTTTTTTTTTCAGGAAGAAAAGTAGCCATGAGAAAGCCGGTTTCCTAAATAGGAGGCGTTGGGAATTTTTTTTCCACTCATGATTGATTGTGGCACCAAACTAGGATTATTGTTTTGGACATCTTAAATTGAAAAAAAAGAAAAAGTCCAAAATAAGTCTATAGAAGAATACTGAAACAAATAGATCTCATGTAAATTCCTAGGATTCAACACAGAATTCATTTCAAGGCTGACCATTTGCAGATATTCTTAAGGTATATGTTCTCTCAGTTACTAATATGCAAAATACCCTGTCACCAGTACAGTTGTTGGTTTTTCTGGCATATGCCGTATAACACCTTTGAAGAACAAGCCACTTGACTTTGTGTTTGAAACCTTTGTAGTTCTTAAAGAACTACACTTCATAACGTCTGTTCTGCATAACAACAATCTTTGAAAAGGAATTAACTAGGAATGAACTTGCATTTTCTTTCTTTGTGTTGTCAAGGAAATGGCCCAATGTTAGATCAATTTTGTCCTCATTAATGCAATTCCGGAATGAAGTTTTAAAAATTGGATGGCTACAGAAGTATATTTTCATTTGTTACACTCTGCTGAAAAAGCATTGGCATAGTGTGTTTTGACTTTTTCAAATGTTCTCAGAATGTAAATGGCTGGTCATGGTTGCTATGTCTTACTTAAACTCTCAACAACTTGTCAGAGAGGGGTGGAATAGTTAGTCAAAATATAAAACATACAAAACATTTCAAAGTAGAGTGAGACAGTCTTAAGGTATTTTTTAACAATCTATATTGTGCCTTTAAATCCTCATACCTCACTTTGGGGAAGAAAAGTCTAAATGAAACAGCAAATAACACGACATGAAATTACTTACATGAAAATAAAAATTATGGGAGAGAGGAAACTGGTGTTTGAGACTGAAAATTACCGTCCCATTCGGAAGTCAGGATGTATCTCTTTCTGAGGAATAGTTTACCCATAGTCTACAGTCTCCTTGATATTTCTAGTGATATTTTCCACCATTCAAATATGGAAGAAATCTTTTTTTAATTTAAAGGAAATCAAAACCATTTTCCCATATAGATGGTACCCAACAGTAGATATTACACTTTTATTTACTAATTTATTTATTTATGACAAATTGTGAGTGGGGAGAATTTTCAAATTCCACCAATTATTGAATTAATATTTTGATTTTTCTTTTAAGATTTGGCTATGTATTCAAAAAAACTCATGTTTTCCTATGGATAATAATTAAGACTCACTTCCTCTCTAGGTAAACATCAGCTCTCTAACTCAATGTCTTTTAACAGGAAGGTTTAGCCTCAGTATTTTTCTACTCATTCAGCATCTACAAGAAAAATATTCATTTTTACAAATGCTGGAAGAGATGAAGCCAAAGCCTTAAATTGTTAATATTGACCAAAAATGCACACAGCCGCAGCATATGCCCCTTGCCATTCACAAAACATATGCTAATTGGAAGTAAATATCATCCATCCATGACTAGACTTGCAAACTCAGAACTGTTTTATAAATAACAAAGTGTGCCCTGTTTCTTTTTCATACATCAAAAAGAAGAAAAATTACCAGTGGCTCTGTGAATGCATTAATCAGTACCCTACTATTTATTTGACTAAACAGAAGTTACGTTTTTACTGTTATCATTGAATCAACGAGAAGAAATGTAGGTAAGAAATGAAGAAAGAACCTTAGATATAATTTCTCAATGAATTTCATGTCCATTAAGGAAAATATGTATTTAAGTGATAAAAACTCCATTAATCCATTTTAATTATTTGTTGATTCTCAAGTTTCCTGAGTTGGTTTGTCAAATAAAAATGATGTTTCTAACTACTCTGGATTTTTTACTGAGGCGCAGAAGCTTGAAGAAGTCAAATGACCTTAAAAAAAATTGTTCTGAGTTCCTGGTATCTTAGTATTAAATATAGTTGGACAACCTTGGACCAAGCTGAATGTCATCATGTCTATATCTAAGAAGAGGATGACTTTTTGGTCTAATGGTACTCTCTTTCAGTGCTTCTTTCTTCACATCTGGTCGCCAAAGAGTCGTTCCATCACCCTGCAGCCTGCTAATGAGATCCCCCATTTAATTAATACCATAAGAATTTTAATTCTGACTGAATCAATTTAACGTGATGTGATTTTGTCAGCTCTATTCCCCAAGTAAAAAGTGAGCCTGATGCTTATTACATACATCATTTCACGGGCCCTGCATTCCCTGCTGACTTAAACAAATTCTAATTAAGACTAATTAAAGCATCATTTATGAAAGCGCTTGTGATAGCTATGCAAACATTCTGGGTGGGTATGCTTTGCATAATAATTATCCTAGTTAATATTAAGGCTAGGTCCTTGGCAATTAGGTCTTTGAAACACAGAGTTATTCTGAATTTAGCCCTTTTCAGTATGAGCAATTAATTTAAAAAAAGTGCTAAATTTATGTAGTGGCTTCATTAACAAAATAAATTTAGAAGTAGTAGTATTGTTTACATTTTTTAAACTAAGCATAATTCTTAACCCAGGTGACAGTTATTAAAATAAAAGGATGCAATTCTTTGATCTGGTAAATTATAGCCATCCAAGAAAAAAATTTACTTTAAGTTGCAGTCAGATTTTTTTATAAACCTTCTTAGTCTAAAGCATATTACTTAAATATGTAAATGTCTATAAGGAACACAGACATCTGAAACAATATTTTATTTAAAAAATTAGATACTTAATGTTTTAAGAATGTGATGTGGACTCAATTCTTATAGAAGCAGATTAAATTCTTCAATTTTATAATGAGTCGATAGGCCTAAGAAAATGCTTCCTTACACCTGCTGAGTTTAGTGAAATTAAAAATTCTTACAGGATTCATAGTTTGCTTTAGCTTTGTTTTAAAAGTCTCTATTATACTGTCAGTAGTCATTGTGCTGCAGAATTAAAATGTATTAGAATGCTATAAAACTTCTTGCCTCTCAAACTCCTATATACTTTTTCTAGGACTTTATGTCAAGATCGAGTGAAGTTGGAGGTTTCAAGAGGTGAATGGGAAAAAAGAAAGAAATGTGACGCCTTTATTAAATGGGTAAAAATGATTGATAATAGATGGCACCAAAAAAAGACTAAAAATCTTCTTTCTCTTCGATCTTTACAAATATGTTGAATGCGAAATTCAGGACAGGGAACTCAAGAGGTAGGAAACTACTAAAATAGGCTGAGTATGTTAAAAATATAGAGTCTACGGGCTTTTATCCAGCACTATTGAAAACCAGACAGAAGTTTCACACAAAGTCCTATTTTTGAATACTCGTGTGTTGAGAATCACTGAAACTGAGAAAGAAATTCTATGTCTTTGTATGTAGGGAAACAGAGAATCTCTCTAAATTTCTGTCTATTACACAGCCACAAATTTTAAAAGCAATACAATGCCATAAAGAGCAACAAATAACAGACTGAATTATCTCCAATGATTTTGTGGGACAAACCTGATAGTGTAAAGTAATGTTCATGAATCTAGTAAGCTCAATCACATTCTACACAAAATTGCCTTAAAAAATGTGACCTGTTTCTATAACTCCAAGGCTGGTACTGAAATGTCATGGCAGGCTATGCCCAGGCAGTGGATGATTCAACTACTTTAACCTCTGTATCAATTAACTGGAGTAGATGAACTCATTAAATTTGCAAATGACACAAAGTGAGAGGGGTATCATTTTTACACTTTGAGAAAGTGTCCAAAACTGTGTCTAATAGAATAAACTTATTGCAAACACTTCCATAGCCTAAAACTAGTGAAAAACAAACTTTATAAGACAGAGGAATTAAAGAGTTTCAAGGAGTTGTGGTTAATAAGAGTTTGATCAAGATCTACCAATTTAGCAGTGGATTTTCCTAAATCCAGCATGATCCTATATATATAAATCCTATATAGATAGAACTATATCATATAAGAATCATGAAGAAACCCTTCCTTCAAATAAAAGTATAAATGGTCAGTGTAGCTAAAGAGAGATGGGGAAATGACCAGTGAGAGAAGGTTTTTTAGGCTAAATGATTCAATTCAATTTAACAAAGAATTATTGAGTGTCTTTTCAAGGCCAGGCTCTGGCTAAGGAGGACTAAAGAGAGATATAATCATAGGCTTTCATTTTAATAATTCCTTTTTATTTGTTGTTGAGAGGTCTCTAAGAGTCAGACAAACAATTAATGACAAATCACAGAGAATCTGATAGCAAGGGCAGAATATTTGGGAAATTTTTCTTCAAGTATGATGAAAGAAATATCTCTTGGATAGGCAAACAGATTATGGGGTTGGCAGAGATTCTAAGTGGAGGTAGAAGGATGAGGACAGTTCTTGCCCCAAATGAACAACTGATGAATATGTAGGAAGCAGGGAGGGGTAAACTTTTTAAATATCCTTTCACAGAAGATGGTGACTAGCTGATATCTACGTGCTCTTAGGAGAGAAAAAAATAAAATAAACCAAATCCCTAGTAGGGAGTTAGGCAAGAAAATAAGATAAAATAGACCTGAAAAGGACCTTAAAAAGTCATTTGGTTACCTTCTAGACAGGTGAATTGTAAACTAGGATGAGTAATTTGTGGCCTCCCTGCCAGTGAGTAACACTTTAAGGCAATTGTTTATAGCATTGTACCACCCTATGAGGGTCAAATTTTCTTTTCCTTATCCTCTCATCCTTTCCTTTCCTTTCTCCTTTTATTTTTTTGTTGGTCTTCCTTTCTTTTGTTCCTTCTTTTTCTAATATAAGAGAATGATCTGTCCCCAAGAGCTGTTCTATATAGGAGCAGGTACCAAAGATTTACCATCCAAAGCAGTGGTTCCCAAACTAGCAGTGGTTAAAACACAGATAGCTGGCCCACACACACAGAATTTCTGAGTCAGTGAGGAGACCCCACTACCCAGTGGGTGGAGACTGAGAATTTGCCTTTCTAACAGATTCCCAGGTATTGCTGAAGCTGCTGATTCTGGACCACAATTTTGAGAACCACTGCCTTATTCAAAGTTAAAAGGTCCCACAGTCTGCATATTGAAACCACAAATATAATCCCTAGATTGACCAACTGCCATCTTTACATAAACTATTACTAATATTTGGCCGGTTGATATCTGGATGGCCATATCAGTTTTTTCCAGATGGTGTCTGTTTCAATTGCTCTGTGCCCAGGCTAAATTAAATGTTTTAAACACCACCCTTGAACATTATCCATGAAGTGTCCATACATTTCAAATTCTGTATCAAAATTATTCTTACTGAGAAGAAAACTGTAAAGATTTTATGCTTAATCTAAATATTTCATTTTACAGTTGAGGAAGAGTTGAACTTTCAATCATAACATGTTAATTAGCAACCAGTAGCAGCTACTGAAAAAAATCACAAAATGATCACAGAGTAAAGATTCCATATGGTACTCTAAATCCTAATTGTTAAGGACAGTAGACGTATCTACAGTGATAGTTGAACAAACGTAGTACAGTTCAGCCATTATGAACACCAGCACCTATATTACTCTTAAGGGCAGAATAAATGAGAGGCTCACTTTACATTTAGAATATTAAAAACTTCATATAAGGCTGCTCTTAAAACATTGGATGGTCTTACCAATAAAGGCTGTAAAGTCTTTTGGCTTTAAAAGCCTTTGAAATAGCATCACTTCTTTCTGCTTTGCTAAATAGTATCTTGCTTGGAGGCAGATGAAAAGACTACCTAGAGGTTGGAAATTCCTTTACAACCCTATAAGTAGATATGTTTTAATTACAACAAATAAGTAGTTAAGATCTCAGGCTTATTTTTAGTATATGTCATTACTAGATATAGTACTTTGAACACATTTAAGATTTATAAAACATTAAAATGAATTAGAGATGTTAATTGGACCACTTAGAGAAAGGAGAAATAGCAATCCCGTGTTAACCGTAGGCAACCCAGCGCTATCCACTTCACATTGAGGAATAGAAAATATCTACCCCTATACCAATATCACATAGTTGAACAAATTCACTATACAAAGGAGGAAACTAAAGCTCAGAGAGAAGTGTCTTGCCTGAGACCACACGGCTCTGGGTCAAGATTAATGTTTTCTAAAAGAAGGCAGTGATTTTTCCACAGTCATCCCCCTGCCTCCATACGAAACCACTGATGAGACCAAAACTGGCCGTCAAGGCTGATGTTTCTACAGTGGGAATTTTATCTCTCTTAGTGTTCTGACTTTTCTCCATAATTGCCTGCAGGAAGATGAATTCTGTTTTATCCTTGATTAAAAATACTCATTTTGGACAAGGCTATTACGTACAAATCTGAATGTTGTCAAGTAGCGCAGACTTGGGAGAATAAAAGTGAACCAGCTAAGAGGCTTGTGCTTCTGTTTTATCCCCCTGTAAAACAGGGGTGTATTGGCAGTGCTGATAGAAAGGAGAAATAGCTAGCCTGTTTCAGAGAGCACTGTGTTCCATAGAAGCCTCTAAGAAACTGTGAGTGACAAGAGATTGGGAAGAGAATTTTCGTTTGTTTTCCTTTCGAGCACACAAGGTTTGTATGGATTTAATTTGATCAAGTGAAAAGCCTATAAAGAGAATGAGGTGGAATGAGGTTTCAGGATCTATATTCTCCAGCGACTAATAACTGATCATGGCCACCGGGACCTACGTGGAAGTGAGTGAGTCGGGCAGGGATTTAACTCACCCCGAAGGGAAGGTCTGAATATGGGCTGTTTGTTCAAATAACAGTTTAGCCTTGGAGTTTAATACAAGGTATTCAAGTAAAATAAAAAGTAAACTCCACTCAGCGAGGCAGCAAGACCAAGAAGGAGTTTGGCCTTATGATGGAACACACAAAAAGCTGGTGGGAGGAAATAAGTGTGCATTGTAGTTTTCCCCTCCTAACAGAAACGGACAACCCTGGATTTTGCAAAATCAATCACACGGCCTGTGAACTCTCCCTTGCTTTTAGCCACCTCTCTGATTATTGCCTCCTTCATCAGAGGAAGCACAGAAGCCATAGAGGGGAAAGAGTAAGCACCCCCAATTCACCACTTGTTAACATCAGAGTTAAAAAAGGGGGGAGGCAGAATTTGAGGGAAGGAGGAGGTCTTTCTAAATGAGGTTTAGAGATTATGTGTGGATTTCATTTAATCATTCTCTACCTGACCCTCCATATAACGGAAAAGTGAAAGTTGGTTTTGTTCACTTACAAGAATATGTGAAATTCAGTCTCTACCTGCCGTTTGTATCTCCATGTAGGGCATACAAATAGTGCAGATGGGAATGATATTGTTTAATTAGTGAATATTCAACAGGGTGAACCAAAAATCAAAATATAAATATGCATTGTATAAACAGAGAAATTTAGAAATCCATGTTAATTGTATCTAGTTAATTTTTAACAGCTTCTTGGTATATTAGCTTTCTAGGTTGTACTCTTCCTTTTCGTATTACTCTATTGACAGGCAGCTGGTGCAGTAATAAAACTGCTATTCCCAGATCTGCCAAGGGCTCAGAGAGAGATGAGTACAAGACAGATATCTACCCACTCACCATTTAACGTGTACCGTTTCCTACTGAACATGCAGATGGCATGGCGGTCCCAGATTTCATTTGAGTTAATCTAATCCCTCCACTGCTCCCACTAGAAAGGAGGGCATTAGCAGCCATATGTCAACCAGATTTGTCAGATTATTCATTACAATTAATTGCTGTTCTCACTTAAGGCCTTTAAGGCTGTGAATTGCTCTGAATTCTATTGCAAACACAAAATTATGAGTAAAAGACTTTAGCCCTGTCATTCAAATTTCACGCTGACCTTTATCAGCTTTTGGCTTTTCCATGGGTGCTGGGCTGAAAGCTTTCTAATTGGTGTTCCATTTCTTCCTCACTACAGGTAAGCTGTCGGCCTAGGCAATAAGTATGACCAGAAAGACAAGAGGAAAAACTCTCAGGTCCCAGCAGACAGTATTTAACTGCCAACTAATAATACATTAGGAGGGTAATGAAACGAGCTAGATGTCATAATGACCCAGTATACTAATTAAGCTTCTAAATACTGCAGGTTTTTAAGACATTTTCTGTCTTAGAAAGGCTTATTTTTGGAACCAAATTTCTTTTTACATTGTTTCATTATTCAAACTCTTTTGTAAGTTATTACGGATGATCATTAGAAATTAACCAAATTAATACCCACACCTTCACATAGAGGGGAAGTCAGGTTTCAGGTTCCAACATGCTGGACTCCTTCAGTGTTTAATGTATTCTCAGACCAAGGAAATTTTGAGACTTCTCAGCTCTACAAATGTTATTATTGAATTTAATTTATTTACTGCTCCTTGATACCATCATTTGGAGTTAGAAGCACCTCGTCATGCATGTTCCTTTGATTGTCAAGGTGCTGTTGAATCTGTCTGGTTATAGATGAGTCGTCTTCTCTATAAACTCAACCAAAAAGATGGTGAGATAGAAACAGTACTGTTTGATTACATGATCATCAGAGAAACCTTGATTGCCAAGAAGTGTCTGTCATTGAGATTATTAAGCCACAGTGGGGCTACCTTGATTAATACTTTGTTTGCAACCTCAGACCAGTGATTTTGTCAGATGTTTCACGAATCTTGACATGGAGGTTTTATTAAGGATCTTCTAAGCAGAAGTTGACAGTTGAAATTTCAGGGATGATTTCCTTGTTTGCCTTTAAAATCCTTGTTTGTAGAATAACTTAAGGTAATATCTTCGGTGAGAATAAAGTGGAAGGGAGGAAATTAATGTTGGGGTTTTTTTTCTGATTATTATAGAGGTACTATTACGAACCAAAAGAAATTCTTACCACCCCAATGCTAGAACAGTGATGTAATATATGAATGATAGCATGAGGTTTCACAATATCTCTAGAACTAGAATAATAATTTAATGTTTCCTTAAAGCAAATTTTTTGATAAAATAACAAAGAACAGTTATAGCAGTTAAATTACATCTACATTTAAGCACATTGCTTATTGTTCTTTTTATTGAACGTGGAGATTTTCAAACGGTAATGTAGGTCAACCAAAAAGGCCAAGGATACAGTCATTGGCCTCTAAAAGTCATAATTAATACATTTTCCCTCTAAATGGGGAATAAAGAGTATTGTTTTTCACTTAGACCTTTCTTTTGATGAAATACCATCTTTGCTCAATTTTTTAAAACCTGAATGTGATTTAGAATAGTTTATATAAGATTACTACTATGTTATGGTTAGATTGCTTAATTTAAAAATAAAAAACACTATATAAAATAAAACATTTGACGTATATAAAGGTATGTATGTTTACACCTTCATTGATATGTATAAAAGAAAAATACCTCCATTTCTACAAATTAATATCCTGGAGAAACAGTTACTCATCTTTCAAATGATGGAAGATTACTTTCTCTAACTATTACAGCACTCAATAGTGTTATCTTTGGAACCATTGTTTCATTATGTGCTGTCACCTTTTTTTTCAACCAGTAGGATTTCCTGATTGAAATAAGCTGAGAGAAAATGTGACTGGCTGAACAAGCTTTGATATCAGTTGGCTACCAGACCAAGTTAGGCTCTGAATTGAAGCCAAAGAAGGACAAATACAAGATGGAAAAGGAAGCAATAATGATGCAAAGGACAAATAAGGAGATGGTCTACATTTGCAGCAACCTCAAGCAGCCATGGCAGAACTTGACTGCTGAGAGAAGTCCAAAACGGTGCCCCTGGAAATATCAAGCAAGTGTAAGATTCCAAATCATGGTTGGGCTTCAATTTAACTGCTTCAACCCTGTCCCCTGCTATTATTAATCAAAACACAATTACTTGACAGGTCATATCACCTCACTGAACCTCATTTACTTCATCCACATAAGTGAGAAAGTTGGAATAAATAATTTGTTTTATTTCCTAAATTTGGTGCTAAAAGTTATGAAATGCAAAGGAAAACCGAAAACAAATATAAAGCTTATCCAGAAGCACAAAAACCTTTCTATCAAAGAAATAAAAAATTTTGCCCAGTTGTATTGGTCTCCTTTCACATCATCCATGAGAATTTGTTTGAGGTGCAATGAAAATAACAACAAAATCAGAACTTTTCTTCTAAAATATCTGAGCCCATTGTTCTCTCTCTGTATGGGCAGTCTAAACCAGGACTGTTTATAAAGTTTTTTTTTCCCTTGTTATTGGTACAAGTAACATCTATCTCTATCTCGATTTTAATTTTGGTGAGGACAAAAATTATACATGTCTGGTTCTTAGTTATATATTTCTAGAAATTAGTGCTTAATGGATTCATAATAAGTATTTATTGAATGAGTAGAATAAATGAATCACAATTACAAACATAAATGTATCTTAAATCTTTTTTTTCCCAATCTGGTAAAAAATGTGTCAATTGGAAGGCCTTAGGAAATTATAATGTCAAGTATCCTGTTAGAGTAGTTTGAAATATATTTATCTTGATTTCCATTGAGTTTTCCTCATCCTCTTTTACTTCTGTTTTCTTAAATGTGTCTGAGTTTGAAGATAATTTTGGAAATTTAAACAAAATCCATTCAGCCAGGGCTGAATTCCTCAAAAATGTACCAATTACATTTTTGCCAACTAAAAATAAACATGTTTTAATATTTGAAGTTGTATGACTTCAAATACATAATATCATATATATAATACATGTCAAATATGGCAGAATCTTTAAGTTCTTAAAAAAAGTCACCTGCTTAGGTAAGTTTTTTAATGTTTTAAAAATATATAAATGTTTAGTTTTATTCTTCATTGTTTTATGAGACACTGATTTAAAGTTCCCATAATCAAAGTCCATCTCATTTAAGGTCACTTCAGTTGAAAAAAGGGTCCCACTTGAAGTAGATAAGTAACCCGTCAAAATGAAAAGAACATTTTTCCTTCCTTAAAATAACACAAAACCAAACTCCAAGATCTCTGCTGATGAAACACTAAACAGCTCTCACCAGCAGTAGAAATCAGCAATATTAAGGTCCATATTACAATATTTAACTTAACCTTGCCATACAAAGGTAACCTTTTCCCTCCAAAGCACTTGTTAAAAGCCGGAATTAAGCAATACAGTTTTAAATTGGCTTAAACCAAACTTAAAGTGAATGGGCTCTCAGTTCTTGGCCCAGTTATTGCATAACTACTGTGCATCTCTACTACAGAAAAAATTAGGCCAAATGTGTCTAACTATGCAATAAAATCCTTCTTCAAGTAAATATGACAATTTTCTATTCTTTGTCAAGAGACTTTGTTTATATTTTGGCTTTTCCCTGTGCCATTTTGACTCTATAAAAATTCTAATCTGGGAAAGTTGTGGAAAGAAGGTTTAGCATAATATTGTGACCAGAACATTTATGCCAGAGAGAAAAGCAATGCACATTGGAGGGCAGATCTGTAGAGGCAAATTTTCTAAGAACTTAGATTTTTAAAAGTGTGGTTTGTGCGTTTCCTGATCACAACGGTAAACATTCCCTTATTCTTTCACTGGGATTGAGCTAGTTCATTGAATCAAAATCCAAAGCACAAATAATTATGTAGGGTTTTTTTTTCTAGATTAAACTATATTCTGAGCAGTATTTTGGATAACCTGATGTATGATTTCTAACATAAAAAAATAAAATTTTAATACAGAAAATAGAATTGAAACTAAATAAGTGTTCAAAGCAGAATGTTGTAAACGCTGACTTTAAGAGGATTTTTAAAGGCTAACGTGTTGTTAAATATCATGTTATTAGAGAACATCTTTTGCTAAGAAAAAAATGTTCCGGATATATACAAAAGTAATCAAAGCAGACTAAAACTTAGAATGCATATTATATTACTTTTGCATGCAAATATGCATGCGAAAATATTGGAACTACATATATAGAATCCAAATGTTAACAGTAGTTTCTTTGAAAAGTTTTTGGTCTTATCCATTATTTTTATTTTCTAGAAATTCTGCATTGGATGTAAATTACTCTCTTAATTAGGGGGAAATGTTAAGAACTATAGAAAATTCAAAAGATGGACAGAGAATTTGGAAATTTGGTAGTGGAGAAAATCCATGAAGAAAATATGATTTGATCTGAACTTTAATGAGCAAGAGAAGATTCTTCTGGGTGCAGGAAATAGCATGAATAGCACCCAGATGGGAGAGCAGCAGGCTTGTCTGAGGAATGGCAGGAAGTCCATGTTGTTCTTGCATGGGCTGGGTTAAGGAACAAGCGTGAGGGAGGACTCTGGAAAGTTAGTGTGGAGTCAGGTTATGGGTAGCCTTCAGAGCCATGCTAAGGGCTGTACTTGACTAGGGTGACAGAAGGGCAGGGAGCAGAGAATATTGACAGCTCATGAGAAAGGGACTCACATGAGCGTAGCAATTTGGAGAAGGGTCTCCTGATGGTAGCCTATGATGCTAATGGAAAGCAGGGAAATTTCTGAGAAAGTTTTTGCAGAGTTCCTTTGAGAGGTTCCATGGGCCTAATAAGAGTTAGGCTAGGGAGCAAGAGATTTAAATGTCTTTTCACAGTTAAAGTCACTAGGATTTGCTACCTGACCTGCTCTAGAGACTTCTGGGGAGGCTGGGCTCTAGGAAGACTATTAGGGTTTAACTGCTCAGTAACTGGGAGGGGAATCAACTGGCAGAGCCTGTTACCAGCCCACTAGTTCAAACCTCATATTAATGCTCTGACTTGCGAATGTGAAAGAACTGAGTTTGCTGCACAGGTATACAGGATGGAAGATATAAATCCAAGGACAAAATTCTGGAGAATTTCTTATTTAAGGGGCAAGAAGAGAAAGACAAGGCTTTGAGAAAGCACACAGAATACTCAAACACAACCAAGAAGTTTCATTTCATAGGAGACAAGAAGGGAGACGATTTCAAAAGGGGAATGAACAGCAGCGAGGCCAAGAGGCTCTGAAGGGATTGGGAAGAATGTTGAGGGCTTCGGCTTCATTCTTCGCTCTCCATTGGTCCCGCTCTCAGCATTGGTCCCGCTCTCAGCCTTTGTAGCTCCTCCTGGGGCAGCTGCAACGCTTACCCCCCAAACTTCCCCGATACAAATGAATGTGTTAGAGGAGAGAGAATAAAGCAACAAAAACCTGCCCTGAGATCTGTTTAGCTGAGGAACCTTGGATTTTAAACCTAGAAGGACCTTCAGGGTCATTTAGTGCAGACTTCTCATTTCATAGATAAAAAATGGGAGGCCATCTCCTGATTATGTGACTTGTTCAGGGTCCCAAAATCTTAGAACCCTGGAACCTGCCTTAGTGCTTGTCTGGTCAGTGTCTCCACTGACAGAAGCCTTAGCTAGTTACTTGTAAAAAGATGAGGGTCGGCCCCGTGGCTTAGCGGTTAAGTGCGTGCGCTCCGCCATTGGCGGCCCGGGTTCGGATCCTGGGCGCGCACCGACGCACCGCTTCTCCGGCCATGCTGAGGCCGCATCCCACATACAGCAACTAGAAGGATGTGCAGCTATGACATACAACTATCTACTGGGGCTTTGGGGGAAAAGATAAATAAATAAAATTAAAAAATAATTTAAAAAAAAAAAAAAAAAAAAGATGAGAGCCACCAGAAATGTCACTGAGTTGATGAAGAAGAATTCTGAGTCATTCTGTCTAGCGGCCTTTTGTCTGGATCTAAGGCCTTACTTTTCCTTGAAGTAGGCATAGCCTTAGTAAAGACTATCCCTTTGTCCACCATAAGTAGTATCCAGGTTTTCTTTTGTTTTGATGTGTGTTGTTTGTTTTATGAGTCATAAGTAAAATAAATATAGGAAATAACATTTTTCTTAAAAAAAAGCTAAATAGGGGCCTGTCAAGTGGAATAGCAGTTAAGTGCGTGCACTCCGCTGTGGCGGCCCGGGTTTCGTAGGTACAGATCCCTGGCGTGCACCGACGCACTGCTTGTCAAGCCATGCTGCAGCAGCATAACACATAAAGTAGGGAAGATGGGCACGGATGTTAGCCCAGGGCCAGTCTTCCTCGGCAAAAAGAGGAGGATTGGCATGGATGTTAGCTCAGGGCTGATCTTCCTCACACAAAAAAAAATAATAATAAAAAATAAATAAATAAATAAATAAATAAATAAATAAATAAATAAGTGTTAAAAAAAAAAAGCTAAATAGACAAGAAAGAGCACAAGGAAGGAGAAAATGGGATAGAGTGTGAGTATATCTCAGAACCATTATCTGAAGTGGAATTATCTGAACCATGAGAAGTGAAAGATAAAGGAAAATAGGGGAAAAGAATGTCCTGGAGGGCTCAATACCTCCTGCTCCATGCAGGAAAAAATAAAGGAAGCTGAACTGGTTGAGAAGAAGATCACATGGTCATAATGTCCCCAGCAGTCAGCAGGTAGAGCCCTTTGCCTAGGACAGTGAAGATGCTTTCTGGAGAGAAGGGTTAGATGGAAGTTGGAAGTAGCCTCCATGTGAGCTGGAGGAAGAAAGCACTGTGCAAAGGGTCATTCTTATACAATTGACCAAGATGTAATTAATTTGGAGAGTAGCTGTTTTGTGAAAAGTAAGGTGATATTATCTGTTATGGAATGAGTATTTGTGTCCCCTCAAAATATATATATTGAAACTCTGACCATCAGTATGGCTGTATTCGGAGATGGGGCCTCTAAGGAAGTTATTAAGGTTAAATGTGATCATAAGGATGGGGCCCTGACCCGATAGGATTAGTGTCCTTATAAGAAGAGAAACCAGAGAGTTCTCTCTCTTTCCATGCAGGCACGAGGAAGAGGTGATGTGAGCATCTAGTGGGAAAGCAGCCATCTGCAACCAAAGGGGTGAACTCTTACCAGACACCTTGATCAACCCTGCCAAGACCTTGATCTTGAACTTACAGTCTCCAAAACTATGAGAAAATAAACTTCTGTTATAAGCCACTCTGTCTTAGTATTTTGTTATGGTAGCTGGAGCTGACTAATATACTATCTATTAATAGTTGCCTTGTTAGTATTCAGTGTAGTAGCTAAGAATTCAGGCACTGAAGTCAGACAGTTCAAATCCCTGAACCCCCATAGGTAAACATTTAACCTCTCAATCCCTCAGTTTCCTCATGGGTAAAGTGGGACAATAGAGGTACCCATCTCATTGGCTAATGTGAGGATGGATTGAAATAATGTGTGTAAAGTGCTTGGTACAAACTAAGTACTCAATAAATATTAATTAAAAATGGTAAAGGAACAAGGTTATTTCACCTCCCATGATTACCAATTGTGAGCTCTAAAATAATTATGTCTCTTTAGCATTTCTAATTTATATCTCATTTAGATAGCAAAAATCTGAATTTATAAAATAATATCTAGTGATATTATAGAAGGCTTAGAAATTACAAGGTTCAAAGATGTTGAATTTGGTTACTTTCATCATATCATAGTGTCATGGAGTGAGTTGTTTTTTTCCTGCTCCTACTTCAGTGAATTCTATCAGACCTGTGACAGACCTCCTGACGTCATCATACGACACCAAAGCCCTTAAATCTGCTCTTGTTCTCACTAATATGTGATATAATTTGGACATTTCCCTTCCTCTTTCCTGTAATTCTTTGATAAATAGCCATGGCTTATGATTTGTGGTCATTTAAAAATATATTTCATCTTTAGTGAATTTCCTCTTCTAATCTTTAGATTTAAAAAAATTTTAATCAAGTTTCTTTTGCAGAGTGGTCCTGTTTTCCTGGAATTGTCATAAATGAAGTACATGTTAAAAGACGTGGACTCAGATTAGTGTTATCAGAGGCGAAGGGGGTGGAGGTGTCAAAGGGGTAAAGGGGCATATATGTATGGTGACAGATAAAAACTAGACTATTGGTAAGCACGATACAGTCTCTATAGAAACTGATATACAATAATGTATGCCTGAAATTATATAATATTATAAACCAATATGACCTCAATAAAATGATTTTTTTAAAAAAGGCATGGACTCATATTAACATTCCTTCTTTCAACGTATCTGAGTCAGAGGAGGTTTTACCACGAAGCTAGTGAAGATTCAGGACCCCTCAGTTACATGGGCCCCTTCCAAGGATCCGGCAGAGGCCCTAGGACTTTCTCATTTATAATTCTGTATTATATTCTTAAGAGGGACTTCCAAATTACATACTGTCCCCAAAACCAGGATCAAGCCTTGCTGTTGCTATATCCTCTGAGCTTTCAAAATCTTTAACATTTAAAGCAACATTTGAAATTTAAAAGCAATCCCAGTTTGAAAGAAGTCAGGCTATAGAGAGTAGTCTGTAACACAATACCTCTGTATATACGTCTCAGCCTCCAAACTGAACCCAAACAGGTATTTCTTTACATACTGACGTGTTTCAACTTTTGTTTTAATACCAGAAGTCTTTTGTCAAATGCAATTTTATGAAGTGGAACTTTTCTAGCCAAAGTCAAGAGGAGCTCTACTCACTCACCACCCATCAAGCACAACCACTGAAGCATCTCTAGGGAAGCTGATGGCTTCTCCCCTCACAGCCCAGTTTGAAAACCACTAATCTAGACAGTAATACACAGTGGAAGTACAATTGGAGGTAAAATGGATGCCTCGCATGATTTTTTCAGTGTGTAAGTGCTTAATATAGAAAAATCTACCAGGTAAGACTGTAAGATATTTGTCTCCATAAGACAAACAACCATTTTTTTGATGGGTGAGATTCATTTCTCCTGGAGTCATGGGAAGACTGCACAAGATGAATTTTCAAGGCTTTTCTGGCCACTTGATTCTTAAATCTCTTAGGATAAGACAGGAATAACTACCTTCAGAGACGTTTACATTCTAAATGGTCAGCAATTAATGTTGACTATTATGAAGTATTGGAAATACGTGGAAGCATAGTTCAGGTTTTAGCAGGTGAGTTTTTTTATATGGGACCTAAAAACCTATGTCTTTTAAAAGGCCTTGAGGCCTTGGGGTATGCGAACACTCAAAGAATATACCCTCCATGCCCCACATATCGGCCGTCTTTCTTCTAATTACACTTTGATTTTCACACCCTTTGCAAACATTTCCTGACCCAACTGAATGAGATTTCAAAGGTATCTTCTTGGCTCCAGTTCTTTTAAACATTCAATGAACTTGATTTTCTTTAGGAAACATGCTACATTATTCACATTGCCCTCTTTTTTATATGTGGAATACAGACTATCAATTCTTTAATCATGTCATTTTTTAAGGTGCTTAATTCTTCTTTGGTAGTCTTAGTCTTCAATCATTCTTCCATTCATTCAGTAAAAATTTATTCAGTGCCTATCTGCCAGATTCTGTACGAGAAACTAGGAGTACATAGAGAAATAAGATTGGAACTTGTCCTCGAAAGAACTAGGTCCTAGGGGCCAGTAACCATGCTGGATCCATCTCTGCAATCTTCAGATGTAGCTAGGTGTTTAATAAATGTGTCATGGAGTCATCTTCTAGACAAGATACATGAACATTATATTTTGGTGGAAATTTCTTATTTCCGTGAATGATCAGTATAGTTTCTGTATTTAATTTTCTAACCATTTGCTTCTTTTATGTATGAGTTATTAAAATAATACCTAGGATAAGTTATTCCCCCCTTACAGATTAAGTTTCTATCATTAATATATATGCTTCTAATCATGAGCTTACTTAGAAATGGTACATACTTATTGTATACTCTATAAATTCCTAACGAGAGAACCAAAATCTTATAATTACTCAGGAAAGGCTGATTGGATTGTTAATTAGTGTTTGTAGCATCAGCCAAGAAATGAATAATTTAGTAAAACGTCTTCTAAACAAGAATTAGGAATAATTTATTTGGGGGATCCTGCTTGTGCTATTATGAATTAATTCAGTGTTGGGGCCACAGATCCTGAGCTTCTGTTCTCATTGGTTTCCTTTCTGCCTCACTGACATTCCCATCACTGATTACACCTCCAAAGGGGATTCCATCTGGTAATCAGAGCCTCTAATCCATTAGCACCTTACACTTACCTTTTTTTTTATTCAAAATATTGTTGAGTTCAATGAAATTTTTAGCAAGCAGCGCCCAGCGGTTATCTCTTACTAGGTTCTATGCTAGCCTAGATGGGAGGGAAACAGTAAAGCAGCCTTATCCATCTGTTTTGAAAATGCCTGGTCTGGGAAGAATACCCACCTTCTATTTATTTTACTCAAAGGCCCCCACTCCTACTTTCATCAACCTACACTTCATACACTTTGTGATATACCCGAGTGCAGCCTGTCGTGGTTACCAGTGACTGATATTATTAAATATACAAAATCATTTTAGCAGATGATAAAAGAAGCTACAGTGTCTAAAAATTTCATATATCTAACGTGTTGTATAAACAGCCTAAATCCCTATACATTTTATAACTTCAGCAGTCTAAAGGTTAAGGTCTGTCAGTCGAATTGCACGAATTCCAGGAAGAAATGGGGAAGTAGCACCAACTCCTCACTGTACACCAGTGATCAAACATCTCCTCATTACACTTCAATATTGTTGCCTCTAAAGGTCACCATTGCTGAACATAATCACACAAAATCAAAACTGCAAACTTTATATATCATGGAGGTGGTAAATAGCTTGGAGGTTTATTTTCTGGTGCCTGAACAACATTCTGAACCAATTTATGAATTCCTGGGAACTCTGGCATGAACCAAATATATTTGCAATCCTAACAATAGCTTCAATTAAATCAATTTCCTGTAAAAAAATTTTTTTCAGTCATTTTAAGTGGAAAACATAAGTCTTCTACCTACAAAATAGTAAAAGTCTTTTTAATTCATCTGTTTTAGATGGATTTTCCTTCTCTTATTTTCCTGTAGAAACAAATTTGATAATTATTTGTAAATCTCCTTCAGGATGAAATATCTAAAAGTTTAACTCAAAGGGAAGTCATGAAGTTCATTTAATAAAGTACTAGTATGCCCAATAAATCACATATGTTCCTTACTTTTTCTATTCATTGATTTTGCTGTATGTTATTTGGGCCATCGGCCGTCTTGTAAGATCTATGGCCTAATCTCATCCGGACCACGAGCAGCTCTTGTCTGGGTTACTATACCAGCCTCACTGCTTCCACTGTCACTCCCTTGCATTCATCCTCTGTTCAGTAGTCAGCATTATCTTTCTAACATAGAGCTCATATCATTTCATTCCCGAGGAAAGGAACCCTCCAGTGGCTTCTGACTACACCTGAAATAAAATTCAAACTTCTCATCATGGTCTACAAAACCCTGGATCAAATGACCCCTGTTTTTCATTCTAATCTTAACTCTTACCATTCTTTTTCATCACTCAACTCCAGCAACGCTTAACTCATTTGTGTTGAACACACCAAGGTCATTGATGTCTAGAGATTTGCACTTTTATTCATTCCCCTGTGCAGGTGACCATCCTGTCCCCAAATATTGACATAGCCATTTCTTTCCTTTTCTTCCTGTCTCCTCTAGAATGCTCTCTAAGGAAAACTGTGTCTAGTCACCTAAACTGATTACCTCCCCCTCCTGCAGTCTCTCTCCATCTCATGCCCCTACCTTATTTCTGTCATGGAACATACAATCTGACTTTACAATCTGTCTTATTCAGATAATTTACTTGCTAGTTTGTTTTCTGTGTCTGTCTTCACTAGTGAACAAACTGCACTAGAAGTAGGTACTGAGTCTATTTTATTCACTGGCATGTAGTAGAAACTCAATAAGGATTTATGTAAATATAAACATATATATATATATATATATATGAATATATATATATATATGAATATATATATGAATAAAATCCTGGAATGTTTCTCTTGTTAGAAATTTCTTTGTGTCTTTAAAGCAAGTTTGCAGTCTTAATTCAAAAAAATTAACATAACAGTTTGATATGCACAGATGCAGCATGAGTGTAAATTATACATCTATATATTGCACTATTTTACATATACATTTATAATTTTTGTTACTGTAGTACAGTTAATTTAATACCATATTTTTCAAAAGTCTATGTTTTTCACCATGTTATAGTAGAAAACAATTTTTTAATTAGATTCTAGATTCCTAATACAGTTCTTACTGAAAATGATGATACTAGTGTTTGTCTTCCAGTATGCCACAACCACCATAGAGTATTTTTTAAAGTGTCTTACCCATATTTAAATGAGAATATTCAGTACTGCAGGAGCAGGAGGCAAGCCAGTGATAAAATAATGCCCTTTGTTCTGACTTCTTGCATTGGTAATAAAGAACTTAAGATGGTCAGTGGTTTGTTTTCATATTAAAATATCAAGTTTCCTACTTAAGAATTCCAAGGATAGGGCCAGCCCCAGTTGCCTAGTGGTTAAGTTCAGCTCACTCCACTACGGTGGCCTGGGTTCGGTTCCTGGGCTTGGACCTATACCACTTGTCTGTGAGTGGCCATGCTGTGGCAGCAGCTCACATACAAAAAGAAGATTGGCAACAGATGTTGTTAGCTCAGGGTAAATCTTCTTCAGCAAAAAAAAAAGGATAAAATTGCCCAGAATTCTGCCACCTAAAGATAACTACTGTTAACAAAAAAAAAAAGAATTCCAAGGAGAATAATCCAAAAAGGAAATTAAGAAAATGATCTCGTTTACTGTAACATCAAAGGATGAAATACTTAGGAATACGCTTAACCAAGGAGATGAAAGATTCGTACACTGAAAACTACAAAACATTGCTGAAATAAATTGAAAAAGATGCAATTAAATGGGAAGACATCCTATGCTTGTGGATTAGAAGACTTAATATTATCAAAATGTCCATACTATCGAAAGCGATCTACAGATTCAATGCAATCTCTATCAAAATCATAATGGCATTTTTTGCAGAAATAGAAAAAATCCTAAAATTCATAAGGAACCTCAAGGGAACTTGAATAGCCAAAACAGTCTTGAAAAAGAGCAAATTGGAAGCCTCATACTTCCTAATTTCAAAACATACTACATACCAACAGTAATCAAGATGGTGTGGTATTGTCATAAAGACAGATATCTAGACCAATGGAACAGAATACAGACCCAGAAATAAACCCTTGCATATATGGCCAAATGATTTTTGACAAGAGTACCAAAACTATGCAATGAGAAAAAGACAGTCTCTTCAACAAGTGATGTTTAGAAAACTGGATATTCATATACAAAAGAATGAATTTAGACTCTTACCTTATATCATATACAAAAATTAACTCACAATGGATTAAAGACCTCAAACAATAAAACTCCTAAAGAAAATGGAGGGGAAAAACTTCAAGACATTGGATTTGGCAATAATTTCTTGGCTATGACACCAAAAGCACAAACAACAAAAGCAAAAATAGACAAATGGGACTACATAAAACTTAAAAATTCTGCACATCAAAGGAAACAATCAACAGAGTAAAAAGACAATCTTTGGAATGAGAGAAAATATTTGTAAATAAAATATACAATAAGGGGTTATTATTTAGAATATACAGGCAATTTCTACAACTCAACAACCAAAAAACAAATAACCTTATTAAAAAATGGGCAAAGGGAGTGGGCCTGGTGGCATAGTGGTTTAAGTTCACACGCTCCACTGCGGCAGCCTGGAGTTTGAAGGTGCGCATCCTGCGTGTGGACCTACACACTGCTTATCAAGCCGTGCTGTGGCAGGCGTCTCATATATAAAGTAGAGGAAGATGGGCACAGATGTTAGCCCAGGGCCAATCCTCCTCAGCAAAAAGAGGAAGATTGGCAATGAATGTTAGCTCAGAGTTAATCTTCCTCACCAAAAAAAAAATGGGCAAAGGACTTGAATAGATATTTCTCCAAAGAAGATATACAAATGGCCAACAAGCATATGAAAATATGCTCAACATCACTAATCATAAGAGAAATGCAAATCAAACTCACAATGCGGTATCATTAGATTGATGTATCACACCCATTAGGATGGCCACTATCAAAAGAACAGAAAATAACAAGTGTTGGTGATGATGTGGAGTGCTCTGCTGGTGGGAATGTAAAATGGTGCATTCATTATGGAAACTAGTATGGCAGTTCCTCAAAAAATTGAAAAAAGAATTACCATACGATGAAGCCATACTACTTCTGGGTATATATCCAAAAGAATTCAAAGCAGGATCTCGAAAAGGTATTTGTACACCCATATTCACTACAGCGTTATTCACAGGAGCTAGGAGGTGTAAGCAACACAAATATCCATTGACAGATGAATGGATAAACAAAATGCAGTACAGTCGGCCCACCATATTCAACCAATTGCTGATCAAAAGGCCTACGATGGTTGTGTCTGTACTGAAAATGTATAGACTTTTTTCTTATTATTATTATTCCTTAAACAATACAATATAATGACTATTTACATAGCATTTACATTGTATTAGGTATTGCAAGTAATCTAGAGATGATTTAAAGTATACTAGAGGATGTACCTAAGTTATATGCAAATACTATGCCATTTTATGTAAAGGAATTGAGCATCTGTAGATTTTGGTATCTGAGGGGGGTCCTGGAACTAATCTCCCATAGATACTGAGGGATGACTGTACCTACTACAATGGAATATTATGAAGCCTTAAAAAGAGGAAATCCAGTTACATGCTACAACATGGATGAACCTCGAGGACATAAGTGCTAAATGAGATAAGCCAGTCACAAAAGGATAAATACTGTATGATTCCACTCATATGAAGCATCTAAAGTAGTCAAAATCATAGAAACGAAAAATAGAAAAGTCGTTGCCAAGGGCTATGAGGAGGGAGAGGTATTAATGTTTAATGAGTATAGAGTTTCAATTTTGCAAGATGAAAGAGTTCTAGAAATCTGTTGCACAACAATGTGAACATACCTAACACCACTGAACCATACACTTAAAAATGTTAAAATGGTGGGTCGGCCCGTGGCTTAGCGGTTAAGTGCACGCGCTCCGCTGCTGGCGGCCCGGTTTCGGATCCCGGGCGCGCACCGACGCGCGGCTTCTCCGGCCATGCTGAGGCTGCGTCCACATACAGCAACTAGAAGGATGTGCAGCTATGACGTACAACTACTGGGGTTTCGGGGGAAAAAAAATAAATAAATAAAATTATATTAAAAAAATGTTAAAAGGGTAAATTTAATGTATTTTTTACTACAATAAGAAAAAAAAGAAGAGCATTTCAGAATAGAGTTTTCTAGTCTTATTTCCTACAGCTTATACCAGAAATAAGCTTACATCATGAAGTAATTGCTTCTGGTTAATTTTCTGCATTCTTCTTGTTGATGAAAAGTTAGATAAAATTAGAGAGTCTGAGAGCCACTAAAAAGAATTTTGTCCAGGCAAACTACCAAATAAAAATTACAAGGAAACGAAAATGAAAATAAAAGGTAAAATTTATTCCCACATTAAGATGCTACTTCCCACAGCCATAGCCACTGGTTTATCTGTAAATTTAATGTATGTATGTTATGATGTGTGAACACTTAATGTCAGTGAAAGAAATAAGGGTGACTATCTAGAGATTTCAAGAAAAGACAGCTCACGAACTAAATGATTCAGATAGTTTCTTTCCATTTTGTATTTCACACAACATGCTTCAATTAATTCCACCTGTTTGTGATTTATTCCAATGTATCTTCAAAAAACACTTCTGCAAAGTCTTATTGGGGGAAATTGACGAATAAATTTCTGTCAAAATATGAGAAAGAATTGTCTCCTCTATTCTTTTGATTAAAACATTAGATTCAATTATCACTTAGAGAAGTCTAAAAAACTGTTTTTCTCATCGCTTCTCGGCCTTTGGGCTAAGATCAAGCATTGTATCTGTTCTTATCAGTTTAATATCTGATACGTCCTCTATCCAAGGACAATATATTAAATGGATTTTTCGAGCAGGGAGATGGAATAGGAGCTTGCTCCGTCCACTCCACTCATCGACCTGGTGTTACAGTTCCTCCAGGAATGGTGCACCACACACACACAAAAAAAGTTTTTCTGAGTAAAGCCTGATTTTCACTTCACATTTCTTAGAATATGTGTGTGTGTGTTGTTGTTGTTGCTGTCATTGTTT
This sequence comes from Diceros bicornis minor, assembly GCF_020826845.1. NCBI lineage: Eukaryota > Metazoa > Chordata > Mammalia > Perissodactyla > Rhinocerotidae > Diceros > Diceros bicornis. The sequence goes on along the minus strand of NC_080749.1, from coordinate 39,754,542 downwards.
CTTTACTGGATATAGATCCACACCTGTGTGTACATTACTCCACTCCAAAGAACTTTGTTTCCCTTGATTTTTCATCCTCTCTTCACCACACATTGTCAACAGTGATTTAGGTCCAAACTCCCCACGCAGCAGGAATTTCCTGAGAGCAGTGGAACTGGCACATTTCTCACATACAGCCCTTGGTGTCTCCATTGCATCTAGGATATGTGCAGCTTGCTGCTTCTGCAGCAGACAGGTCTCTCAATGTAGGGATGAAAGAGAATTACAATAGAGGCAGATGATTGGTCTCTCATAACTTTGACTTCATGCACTGATCCTGTTCAACCTAATGACTTAATGCTGAACCATTACATTTCCCACTGCTGCTGAACATTATTCCATGGGGTTATGTAGTTTTATGTTTCTCCCCTTATTTGTGTGTGTTTGGGGAATTTGTGAAATGCTTTTTGATCTACAATAAGATGAAGATTTTTTATATGGCAAAATAATGGGACTACATGCTGCATGAACTACCTTATCCTTTGTTCATTTTGCCCATTTTATTATACCCATTGGTAGCCAATAAATATGTCAACATGCTCTCATGTGAAACCTGTCAGGCCTGTGAGGCATGACTCCCCATCATTGGATAGAAATCTGAAAACAAATTTATCCCTGAAAAGAAATGAATGATAGGTTAAAGTATTTAAATCAGCCAGGAAATGGTAGCAACAATTTTCTTAAATGACCATATCTAAACAAAGAACACATTCTTTTTCTACTTTGAAATTATTGAGAAGTCTCAATCTAAAAGGAAATTCGCAAAGTGCTACTAACAGCAAGGTAAAATGGCTGCTACCATCATCTCCTAGACTTTAAAACTCTATCACCTCGATTTTATTATCTTTTTAAATCACTAAAAACCAATGATAAAATAACATCAGTAGTCTCAAGCTGTAGTATCCAATACAGTAGCCCCTAGCTGCATATTTAAATTTAAATTCAATTAAAATCACACTAGCCACATTTCAAGTAACCACATGTGGCTATTGGCTACCATATTGGACAGTGTAGATAGAAAATATTTCCCTCATCACAGAAAGCTCAATTGGATAGCACTCTCTAAAGCATCCCATACACACATTGCCATCAGTTTTAGTCTTGGAAAATGTGCTCCACAGTCAAATTGCTAAATGTCGCTTGTTACAACCTGTACCTGTCCAATTTTACAAAGAATTTTAAGAAATCTCTAATTTGAGGTAAATAAGTAGTGAGTGGCTGCCTTGTGAAACGTAAGAACCACTTTCACGGTTTAAGGATTCCCAAATATCCTTTGGAAAAGACCTAATAATCCCTTTTAGACGATTGTTAGACACTTTTGTCTTTGTTTTTCTGAATTTCAATGAATTTAGGGAGTAAGCAGTAAACTTGTTTTCCTATTAAATGTTCAGAAGGACTTTAAATATTACTAAAATCTCAGGTAATGGGGAACTAAAACATCATGCTCCATTTAATTACTATCATACCTTAATTATTTGAATGTTAGGTCCCTTTCTCAATTTGAAAACCACCTCTTAAACAATAATTCACCCTCTTTATTAAATGCTGAAACCCTGTCTTTCATGGAAGGAGTAAGTGGATTTTTATCAGTCCAAAATAAAATGATGGGGGGTAGGTGATTAGGAAGGGGGATATTTTAATGAAGGAACAATGGAAGGATAAGAAGGGAAATAAGCCTTTCTGATCATATGGGTAAAGCTGCTTGTACATCACCCAAAGGAAGCCATTTCTCCCAAGGCATGTTCACAGCCATGGTCCTCTATCCACTGCTGTGCCTCCTTCCACTCTAAGGCTCACACGACAGCATGCTTATAAACTGTACGTGGTGGGATTATTAACACCTAGTCACTGTGCAGCCAGATACTTAAGTGCAAATAACAACTATGAATAGTGGCTTATGTTATCTACATCAAAGAATATGTGTCATGTCAAAGATTAGAGGGAGGCTCTACTCAGGGCCACACACACAGTAGGACAGGTTGGACAGTGCCCACGTTCAGAGCAACTCTAGCTCTTCAGCTCTGCTGGCCTAGAAAAACACCCAACAGTATTCTATAAGTGGAAACAGACATTTAAAGAATCTAATTTTAAAAATGAGGCCATTCTGATCTTGACTTGGATGGTTCATTAATATTTGAGTTTTTTCAGACTGATTTGTGTGAGTATTTTCACTCCTGATAGCGTTTGCCATTGCTTAGCAGTTTAACTTTTCAGTAGGGCTGTGAGGTGTGGTGGAGTCACACACATTTGGACCAAAATCTCCATCCCTGCCACTTACCGGTTTGATGATCTAGGGTAAATCCCTCAACCCCTCTGAAACCCAGCTTCCCGCTCTCGAAAAGGTGAGCTCTTTGACTTCAAAAGAGGTCTATGAGTAGTAAATCAAATTATATATGCTGAAAATGAATGTGTACAATTTGTTCTAAAAACAAGTTAATTTTTTCAGTTATTTTCACAATGCTTCAAAGTTGTTTGTAGATACACCTCTTCTTTCAAGCACTATTATTGATCACTTACCATGTATCCAGCACTTATTAAGTCTTTTATGTATATTAGGTTCATTTATTATACACATTTTCAGATGAGATACCTGAGGCAGAGTGAGATTAAGTAACACTCCTGCACAGAACCTCCCCAACACAGAGCTATATGTGTTGAAACCAGGAATTTGAACCCAACTTTCTAATTCCAAAACCATGGTTTATGCAACTTCCCAATAGGTGGAAATATGGTACTTAGTTTAGCATATATGCAAGTAAAATCCAAAGAAAGTGATCACTTATCCCCAATAAGGTAGAAAGTATATTGGCAATTAACGTTCACTTCTGATTAGTCAAAGAGAGCTTCTCTAGAGGTTGAAGGTATGGAGTATGTCTTATTCATACCTTTTTCTTCACCTGTTAGCCCAGAGTCTTTTGGATATGTAGTTGGCTCTCATTAAATGTCTCTTAAATTGACATAAAATCATTTACCAGTGCTTTTTCAGGCATGATTACTGAAATATATGGATATGTGTAGTGTCTTATTTTTCCAAAATATGTAATTTTCTCTAAGGATTATTTTAAAAATTAAAGTTAAATAATGGAGAATATATATACACACACAAAAATATGTGTGCACACACATATATATTTCCATCGTATGGTCATGCATTTTAATTCCTTAACAAGTATTGAGAGAAACACAAAATAATTTCCATTTTGGTTAACAGCACACTAATTTTAAAAATTTTTTGAAATTTCAGTTTCTGATTTGTTTCCATATCAGCACTTTCCTCTTTTTATTTCCTGGAAGAGTATTGGGTTGGTAGTAAATCAACAACAAAATTTAAATTTGGCCACCACCTGCCAGAATTCTCACTCTGCAACATGAAGACTCAAAGGAGATGGAAAATCCAAGGTTAATAAGATTATCGCCATTCTTTTTTTTGGATTGTGTATCTAAATCTGTGCCGCCCTGCCTTTCTTCACTGAGCAGAAGATTGTAATCATTGCTAAAGTCTCAAGTTTGTGCTTATCTGCACAAAAATGAAATCAGTGGTGTGTAGCTGAATGCATTACAGATAGCAATAGCATATCATTAGCATATCAGTGACAGCCACAAAAAATACATGAAAACAAAAACATTGCATACAAATGGGGATGTGTAAGAGTTTACTACAAAAGAGAAACTGTTTTCCATTGCTTTTGGAATGAGTCTTTACATTATAGTATGACAGACCTAAAGCTTTCAAAATCTGAAAATCCTAAGAAATAAAATAGGAAACCGGAACTGAGAAATCCAGACACCATCCCTACTAAGTCACACCGTGTTCCAAAGCACGCCGTAATCTCCCAGTGCTGCACGCTTCATCATCTATCTGACCAAAGCCAACATTTGTCTTCTTAAAGCATTTAGTAAGTAACCCCCAGTGAAACCTGCAGAGTTTGCTTTATAAGCAAGCATATGGTATAGTCCATCCTATAAGGGTTTTTTTTTTCCTATTTTTTATTCCCTATTGCTCAATAAATTAAGATAAAAGAAAATTATTATAACCAGATATATTAGGATAGGCTAATACTGAAAATAATAGAATGAATATATATATGTACATATATGTATATATATACTCAAACACTGTAGGAATTTATTTCTCATTTCCTAATAGCCCAAGACACACATGTTCTTTGTCAATAGGGAGTTGTCCTCCGCATGGTGATTCACTTAACAATAATCTTTCCATCTTGTGGTGCTCCTATCTCCTAGTGTCTTATCATCATCTACATCCAGTGGGCAGAAGGGGAAAGAGTATGAAGGAGCCCATAGGAGAGGTTTTATAGGTCTTACTTGGAGACATCTCTCACATCCCATTGGTTAGAATGAAGTCAAATGCCTACATCTAACTTTAAGACAAGCTGGAAAATGTAGTCTAGCTATGTGTCCAGGAAGAAGAGGAAAGAGATTTTGGTGAACAGCTATCAATATCTATCACATCAGGAGTCTCTACATCTTGTCTGGGATCACAATTCTCTTCTAGTATTTTCTTCAGCATAGGAAGTCACACTTTTCTCAATGGAGGACACTCAACTGAAAAATTAAATGCAACTCATGCTATTTACTAATCCTTTAGAACTATAGCAAATCATTCTGTCATTCTGTGGTTTGATCATATCACCTCTCTATAAGAATTTTAAATGTTATATTTTCAGTGATTTTAAAATCTCACTTTATACAAGATTTTTTTCAGAAATAACATCAAAGAAGAAACTGGAATTGGTTTTTGAAAAGTTTAAGGTTCATCTGTCTGTACTTCTGCCAAATAAACAAGGACTAAGAAAATATTGATCATGTCATGTGAAAGCCATCAAAGAAAAGCCTTTCTCCAATTGGCATACATAGTTCATGACAAACCTTTAACCTGAAACTAAATGCATCTTTAAAAACTAGCAGTGTTTTCTAGGTGCAAGCATGACCCATTTTAATCAGCACACAGAAGAAATTTTTATGAAGTCAGAATGCTTTTGTGCTAGTACATTCCCTTTTAGTTAATTAGACTTTATTTCTGAACTTTTGACACGTGCTCTAAAAATTCTAAACTATTCATAAAATATATTTGACGAACAGATTGAGGTGTCATTATTTATAACTCAGTCATGATACCAAACTGGCTAGATTGTAAACCTGCTGATACAGTGGCTTTTCTTCACCGCTCTTCAAACTGTTGCTACTCAAGTTTCTAATTTATGTGCAAATTGAATTTGCCTAATGCGTATAGTAAGCTCTTTTTTCTATTTTTTTTTTAGCAGTTTCCCATACCATGTGGTTTGAAGCACTTTTTCTGCATCTTATAAAAAGATAATTGTACAAAATAGATTTATTTTCTTTGTTTTCCTTGTTACTCTTCATACACCCCACTCAGAGACTGGAGTGATTTCCTATCATGAACTAAATAGCCATCAGGAAGCAAAGTCTCCTATGCCCTGACCAGATTTAACTCAACTAAGAAACAAATGTAGAACCGCTTTTGTGGCGTGTGTTGAAAGCACAGAAGTCAAGACTTCAGGATTCTGTTTTCAATATCACTTCTAATCTTCTCAATGTGCTGATTTGTCATTGTGTCCATTTACATTCTTTTAAAGGAATACATAATTCCTTTAGGTAAATTCACTTAATTTCATTGAGACTTCACTCTATTAGGCACTCTCTGAAGAATGGAAATCAAAGACAAATAAAATGGTCATTGTTCTAGAGGACTGCACAGTCTAGCAGATAAGATGGGCATGTAACTTACTCTTTTTAATTACAAATTACTCTTATAGCAATGGTTATCAACCTCTCAGTGTTCTAGAAATATTTTCAAATGCTATAGTCATTGATGGGGTATTTGAAAAGATTCACAGTCTCAAAATATGTCAGAAGTAATTTCCAAAGTGTCACTCCTACTGAAGAACAATTTTGTAGGACTCTAGGCAATATTTGATTCTCTCTCTATGTGCTTGGTAACTATAGCATTCTGTTGCTGTTAAAATAGACTGCCCTGACCATATTCTCTTACATATTCACTAGAAAAAGTTAGCATACATTCCAGTAAACATGGAAGTCTTTTATAGGACTGAGCCACCTACCTACCAAAAAAAAATGTGCCTTGGATGGTAATGAACATGACGTATACATTTTCATTGTGTTTGGACCATTGTAAATTTGGGGGTCTGTTTGTTACCACTGCCTAACCTATTCTAACTAATGCAACATATGTAACCCCATATCCCTACAGTTTTGTTACTTTATTCATGCTTGCTCAAGCAAGCACCAAAGGGTTTTAGGAAAGAGGCTAAATAACATTCACAAAAGAGCTTTCTTCTCTACCTGATCATTAAGAGCCTTCCTTATAAACATATCCACATACTTCTTCCTCACACCTTCTTAACAATAATGACCTCATCCACAATCTTGCTCATTTGAAGTCCCTGACCCTCTAGATAGATTGTTAGCCACTGTCCACTAATCAGTGTAGATGCATACCTCTCATCCATGTATTCCTCCAGAAAAGAACAACTAGAAGTATTGCTCCTAACTCTTGTCCTAGGAAGTTTTCCCTTCCCCACTATCCTTCAGGGCAATTCTGTGTAGGGCTGTGATTTTACCATAGTCCACTCTGGACGTCGCCATCTTTAAACCAGGCTGATTTTTTTTCTTCTTTGGTGAACATTTGCAGGAAACTACACATGAGGGCATAGGATCTATTTGAGGGAGAGGAGGCAGTGCAGCATGAGTGGATGCAATGAGTCTGGGTCATCTACCCTCTCAATTTACTTGGGCTTTTGGGTCCTATTCAAGTGGCTGCTATGGAGCCATAGCCCAGGTGGATCAGCCAGCTGAGAGGCAGGTTTATTATATTGGACCCGAACCACCTCAAAAGGAAGATATGTACCTTTCCTAGAATTCTCAAAAAAGGTTTCTCTTTGACTACTCACGTTTCTTCTGAGCTCATCTCCATCACCTACTTACTGAATGCCCTATTCTCTGCCAAATGTATTCTACAATATTACTTTGACTAGTAATTCATTTTATTGTAAAAGAAGTGAGGTAGTGGGCATACATTGATAGATTTCACTACATTTAACATGTACCTCATTGTCCAGAGCAGATGACTTTATAGAATGATGAAATAGCCAGCTGGGGGTAACATTTTTGTGAAGTTGGGTGTTTATTCTACATAGAATTCTCAGATAAAATACAGGACATGCAGTTAAATTTGAATTTCAGGTAATGAATAAAGTTTTTAGTGTAAGTATATCCCAAATGTTGCATGGGACATCCTTGTACTAAAAAATTATTCTTTGTTTATGTTGAAATTCAAATTTAACTGAGCATCCTTATTTTTATTTTCTAAATCTAGCAATGCTAGTTCCATAAGGTACAATTCATGTTCTGTGCCATCAACAAATATATGATGCCGTTTCTCACATTATCAGTGTACATGAGCCCAAGAACCAAAGAGTGGAAGTTGGAGTAGCATTGATTACACCAAACAGCGTGCTAGAAAATAATTGGCTTGCCATCTCTGCAACCGTGTTGCTGCTAGTTTAGAAGTCATAGTTACCGACGAAGGAACGTTTCCACCAGAATGCATAATAATGGCTACATTCAACTGAAAGCTGAGGCTCCTCAGGCCAAGGAATCAACAGGAAGAGAGCAAGACTGCTATATTTCCTGTGCTCTGGCATGTATTACTATGTAACAAGCTACCCCAAAATTGGTGACTTCGAGAAACAGTAACATTCAGTTTGCTCAAAAATCTTCAATTGATCAGGCTCAGTGGAGGCATTTTATCCCTGCTCCACTCAGAGTCAGCTAGGATGGCTCAAAGGCTAGGGGCTGGAATCAACTGAAAGCCCAATGACTCATATGTCTGCTGGTTGATGCGGGCTGTAGGCCGGTACCTCAGCTCGGTCTGGGATTGGAACATCTGTATGTGGGCTTTCCATGTTGTCACTTGGCTTTCTCACAGCACAGTGGCAAGATTTCAAGAGGCCAAATATCCACAGAGTGAAACTATACGTATTATCTTTTCTAACCTGGCTTTGGAAGTCATGCAGGATTACTTCTGCCACATCTTATATGTGTTAAATACAAGTTCCTAAGGCTGGCCCAAATTCAAAAGGAGAAGAATTGGACTCTTCCATTTGATGGAAAGACTGTCAAAGAACTTGAGGCCATTTTTAAATGACCAAACTCTACCCTCTGTCCGCAAATTGTTTATATTTCTCCTACACGCAAAATACACTCACTCCTCCTCCATACTCTCCCAAATTCTCATCTATTATAACATCAGGCTCATATCTTAGGTCCAGAACATCATCATCTAAACCAGATCCAGATACAGATGAGGCTTCTTGCTTGTAGTTCTTCAAGTATAGCTCCTTTAATACAGGTCCTCTTGATCTGAAGACCTGTAAACTAAAGAGACAAGTTATCTGCCCTCCACACATCCAATACACAATGGAAGGACATGGATGAGATAGCTTCTATAAACTTTCTGTTCAAAAAAGGGAGAAATTATGGATACTCAAGAGTCTCTAGTCCATAGCAATTCTGGAATCCAGGTAGGCACAAGTTTCCATAATCTTGGTCAGGGCTCGGTTCTAATGCCTGGGGATGATTCTCCATGTCTGCTGACTCCGCCCTTTGAACACTTGGTTCACCCTCTGAGTCATCCTGCCTTTTCATAAGAAATTACCAGTATTTATAGCTAAATAGATTCTGCAACCTGTTTCCTGCCCATAGTAGTTCAGGGGTCCTCTTTTAATGTTGTACTGTCTCTGTCTCTTTTAGTCCAAGCTGGTTGTGTTTCCACCAAAATCATTTTCTTAAACTCTTTGTGACTTTCCTTGAGTCTTATTGGGTTCATTTCATTAGATAAAAGTCACACTTATAAATCTCATGGAGATAAGCCCTTCTTTAAATTGGACTTGCTATAAGGCTGTTGTGAGACAACACCTTTAAGATTCTTAAAAGCTCTATTTTTTATTGGAAAGAATCTGTGAGGCACGTCTGTAATATTATTACAGGGATTTTTGTCTGTTTGAGGTACTAAATTAAATCTTTTTCAGGTTTTATCAAAGAGTTTTAAACTCATGCCTTAGGCTTAATCTTTAGACTATATTCCTGACAGGAACCTGGATTTCATATCTACCCAGAAGCTAGTTTTTAAATTTAGCGTTGTTTGCCATCTGGAAAGACTGGGAATAAAAAACAGTTTGTTTTTGTTTTTCAAATGAAGCAAATTTTGGATACTTAACATTTCTTTCTTCAGCTTTTCTCTCCTTCTTCTAACATTTTACTATAGGCAGCTAGGATAAGCCAGGAAAGACCTTCAATACTATGTCTAAAACTATCCTTAGGTAGATCATCCAGTTCATTGAGTACATTTTCTATTTTCCATATTACTGCAGGTGACAGTATTGCTAAACTTTCTACCACCACAGAGCAACAGCCTCCTTTTTTCCAGCTTATAGTAACACTTTCCTCACTTTCTCTTAACCCTTCACCCATAGCCCTTTCATGGGCCATCAGTCTTCTGCTAACAATCTCTTCAAGGTGCTTAAGTTTTCACTAACATTATCCTCCTGGTCCTTCCAGATTCCACTCATGACCCAATTGCAAAGCCACTACCACATATTTTAAGTTTATATTATGGCAGCAATCTACTTCCAAGTACCAAAACATGTCCTCTGTTACTGAGTAATAAACCATCCCCAAATTTAGCAGTTTAAAAAGATAACATCTGTTTTGCTCATAAATCTGAAATTTGGGCAGGACTCAGTTGGGACATCTGTCTCTGCTCTACCTAGCATCAGTTAGTGTGGCTCAAAGACTGAAGGCTGGATTTCAGATGGAAGCAGTACCACCTTTTTTGATCTGTATGTCATTTCTGCAGCATTCTATTCATAAAAGTGTCACTAAAGACAGCCCATATTGAAGGAGGATTCAATTATACTCAATCATTTAAAGGAAGAATTTGCAGACATTTTAAAACTACCACAGATGGGAAGACTGATTCTGATTATCAAGGGATTGCCAGTAGTTGCTAAATAATGGAGCAGAAAGTAGTATAGCATGAACTCAGGAGTTTTGGGGGGATGTCTACTAATACTTTCATAGCCGGAAAGAAAATTAATGGAAGCTTACTACAATTAAATACTGGTGGAACCTCTAATAAGAAAGACCCTTCCAGAGTGAATAGTTAGGTAAAATCATCAGGTAAAGAATATAAAACAGCTAAGGTGTTGATTGAAGGCAAAGAAAACATGAAGAGGATGAATAAAGTTTTAAATACCAACTACAACTCCGTGACTAGCTGCAGAATGAGAATAGGAATGGCTTCTTCCTTATAAATATATTTGTGTGTATTTAAATTTTTTCTCTCCCTTCTGCTCTCCCTTTCCCACGCTACTTTATATAAGGTATATAGGTGCTGGTTATCTTTACAATTTAGGTTTTAGGTCATAGGATATTAAGGTATAATTGTAATTGAACTAGAAGAGTAAATACATTTACTGATGCATTCCTTTTGAAAAAATCAACACCATTGGTAATCTTCTAGCCACACTAACCAAGAAAAAAAATAAGACACAAATTATTAACATCACAAAGAGGAGCCATTGCTACTGATTCCATGGACACGAAAAACATGATAAATGAATATTATGAACAAGTTTATGCCCACAAATTTGATAACTTAGATGAAATTGACAAATTCCTTGAAAGACACAATCTTCCAAAATTCACACTAGAATAAATAGATAACCTGAATAGGCCTATATCTATCAAAGAAATTGAATCAATAATTAGTAACCTTCCAAAACAGAAAGCACCAGGCCCAGAGGGGATTCACTGATGAATTCTACCACACATTTAAAGAAAAAAAGATACCAGTTCTCTACAATCTCTTCCAAAAAATAGTGGTAGAGGGAACACTACTAACTCATTTTATGAGGCCGGGATTACTCTAATGTCAAAACCAGACAAAGACAATAAAAGAAAGGAAAATTATAGATCAATCTCTCTCATGAACATAGGTACAGAATGCTTTAAAAAAAAAAAAAGCAAACTGAATCCAACAATGTATAAAAATAATTAGATACTATGACCAAATGAGATTTATTGCAGATATGCAAGGCTCCTTCAACATTCAAAAAAATCAATTGATGCTATCTTCACAACAACAGTCTAAAGAAGAAAAATCATATGACCATATCAATAGCTACAGAAAAAACCTTTGGCAAAATCCAGCACCCATTCATGATAAAATCTCTCAGATAACTAGAAATAGAGGAGTACTTCCTCAACTTGATAAAGAACATATGCCAAAAAACCGCAGCGAACCTCATACTTAATGGTGAGAAACTATATGTTTTCTTCCTAAGACTGAGAACAAGACAAAGATATGTCTTGTCACCATTCCTAGTCAACATCATACTGGAAGTCCTTGCTAATTCAATAAGACAAGAAAAGGAAATAAAAGGTATACAAATTGAGATGGAAGAAATAAAACTGTCTTTGTTTGCAGATATGATTGTCTCTGTAGAAAAATCCCAAAGACTTAACAAGAAAACTCTTGGAACTAATTAGCAATTATAGCAAGTTTTCAAGATACAAGATTAATATACAAAAGTCAATTATTTCCTATATACCCTATATGCCAGCAATAAAGAATTGGAATTTGAAATTAAAACATAACAGCATTTACATTAGCACTCCCAAAAATGAAATACTTAAATATAAATCTAATGAAATATGTTCTAGATCTATATGAGAAAAACTACAAAACTCTGATAAAATAAAATCTAAATAAATGGAAAGATATTCCATGGTAACGAATAGAAAAACCCAAATTTATGGAATGTTACTTATTCCCAACACAATCTATAGATTCAAAGCAATCACAATATAAATCTCATACAGTTATTTATTTATTTTGATATTGACAAACTAATTCTAAAGTTTATATAAAAAGGCAAAAGACTCAGAATTGCCAACGTAATTCTGAAGAAGAAAAAGTTGGAAGATTGATGCTATCCAACTTCAAGACTTACTATAAAGCTGTAGTGACAAAAACAGTGTGGTGTTGGTGAAAGAATAGACAAATAGATCAATGGAACAGAATAGAGAGCCCAGAAATAGACCCACACAAATACTGTCAATTTTCTTTGGCAAAGGAGTACAGACATGTCAGTGGAGAAAGGATAATCTTTTCAGCAAACGGTGTTGGAACAACTGGATATTCACATGCGAAAATAAGAATCGAGACACGGAACTTACATCTCTCACAAAAATTAACTCAAAATGGATCATAGAAATGCAAAACTATAAAACTTCTGGAAAATAACAGAAGAGAAAATCTAGATTTGGTAGTTACAGTTTAGATATAACACCTAAAGCACAATGCATGAAAGAAAAAAAATTAATAAGTTGAACTTCATTAAAGTTAAAAACTTCTGCACTGATGAAGTCCCTGTTTAGAGAATGAAAAGACAAACCACAGACAGGGAGAAAAGTCTTTGCAAAACACATATCTGAAGAGGGCTTATAATCAAAATATACAAAAAACTCTTAAAACTCAACAATAAGAAAACAACTCAGTTTTTAAAATGAGCAAAAGATCTGAACATGCACCTCACCAAAGAAAATATACAGATGGCAAATAAGCATATGAAAATACCTTCAACATTCTATATCATTAGGGAACTGCAAATTAAAACAACAATGAGAGACCACCACACATTTTAAAATGTACCCAGGATTTGTTTAATCAGCTATGGTAGGACAAGCAGACACAGAAATGATTGCAATGAAGGAAGAAGTTTCTGTACTCACAGATCTCCAAAAACAGGAGGCACAGCACACCAAAGATGGCCATACATGGAACACCAGGATCAATCAGGAGGCAGATAGAACAAAGGAAATAAGGATAATAGCCTTGATTGTGGTTTTCACAGGAAGAAATAGGTGAGGCAAGGTAAACAGGTTGAGGATTGGCTAGTTTTAATAATTTCAGCAGGCTCTGGAGTGTAGAGGCTGTCCCGAGTTATCTGGTACCTGGCCCTGGGTTGATAAGTGCAGGAGAATATCAACTTGGCATGTGAGAGTTCCGTAAAGGATGTGGCTGGGGGTTATGAGTTTTGGATTGGTTGGTTTCCATATGAAAGTCACTGTCACAAGAGACTCATTTAGTATCTCTAGGAATTAACTAGTCCTAGAAGGAGAAGTCTCTCACCAATAGCAAGGCCCCAAAATGTCAACGCATCATAAAGCACAGAAAATAAGAAATATGATTAATACAATACATCTATCAGAATGGCTAAAATCCAAAACACTGACAACATCAAACGCCAGAGACAATGTGGAGCAAAAGGAACTCTCATTCATTTTTGGTGGGAATGCAAAATGGTACAACCACTTTGGAAGACAGTTTGGCTCTTACAAAACTAAACTCAAGTTTACCATATGAACTAGCAATTGCACTCCTGTGCGTTTACTTAAATGAGTTGAAAATTTAGGACCATACCAAAACCTACACATCAATGTTTGTAGCAAATGTATTCAAAATTGCCAAAAATTGGAATCAACCAAGATGTCCTTCAATGGGTAAATGGAAAAATATGGTATATCCTTAAAATGGAATATTATTCAGTGATAAAAAGAGTTGAGCTATCAAACCACAAAAAGACATAGAGGACCCTTAAATGCATATTGCTAAGTGAAAGAAGATAATCTAAAAGGACAATTTAGGGCCGGCCTGGTGGCATAGTGGTTAAGTTCATGTGCTCCACTTCTGAGGCCTGGGGTTTGCAGGTTCGAGTACTGGGTGCGGACCTACACACTGCTCATCAAGCCATGCTGTGGTGGCATCCCATATACAAAATAGAAGAAGATAGGCACAGATGTTAGCTCAGAACAATCTTCCTCAAGCAAAAAGAGGAAGATTGGCAACAGATATTAGCTCAGGGCCACTCTTCCTCACCAAAAAAAAAACAAACAGACAAAAATCATATTATGATTCTAATAATATTATATTCTGGAAAAGGCAAAACTATGGAGACAGTAAAAAGACCAGTGGTTGCCAAAGATTCGGGAGTAGGAAGAGGGGAGGGATAAATAGGTGGAGCTCATGGCATTTTTAGGGCAGTGAAATTATTCTGTACAATACTGTAACGGTGGATACACGCTATTATGCATTGTCAAAACCCATAGACTATACAATATGAAGAGTGAGCCCTAATGTAAACTATAGACTTTAGTTAACAATAATTATCTATATTGGTTCATCAGTTGTAACAAACGTACCACACGAAAGCAAGATGTTTATAATAGGGGAAAATGTTGGCAGAGATAAGGTATATAGAAACTCTGTATTTTCAGTGCTATTTTTCTGTAAAACTAAAACTGCTTGGAAAAATGGTCTTAAGAGATGTGAAATGTAAGCGCAACCTAGGAAAAGTTATTTGCATCTCATTTAACTGACAAAAGATCAATATCCAAAATATTTAGAAAGCCATAACAAATTAATAAGGAAAAAAAACACTATTTAAAAGGAAGTGAGGGGAGATGAAAAAGAAATTCACAGAAAAGAAGTCAAAATGACCAATTTACCTATTTAACTCAACTGTAGTACTTAAAACAACAATAAAATTAGCACAGTTCTCATTGACCATAATGTAAAAGTTGAATAATTTCAAGTGATGGTGAGACTGCAGAGCATGAGGGACTCTCAGCTACTGCTTTCAGGCATGTAGATTGGAACATTTGCTCTGGCAAGATCTAGTTAGTTAGAATTTGTTCATATCATTCAACATACGAATTGCACCTACTGGAATACATCTAAGAGAAACTCTGACACATGCACAAAATGAGACATGGACAAAAATATTCATTACAACGTGGTTGGTAATATTGAAAATATGTAAATAATTTTAAAAAGGAACAGATAGTGAAATGCATACAATGAATATTACACAGTATTTAAAATGAATAAACTTGAGCTATATATATCAACAGGAATAAATCCATAGAACAATATTGAGTGAACAAAGCAAAGTTATATGTAGGGAGTAGTGTTTGAAAACATGCTAAGTTTATACTTAGGATACATACATATGCAGTAATAGAATAAAAACTTTAATGGAAAGAATAAATATCAAATTTTGGAGAAGTGATAACCTCAGGGAAGAAAGAGGACAGGAATTGCAGAAAGTTATAAAAGGAGCTTCCACTATATCTGTAATGTTTTACTTCTTTAAATAATTCTGAAGCAAATATCGGCAAAATGTCAAGATTTTATTTAAAGTTGGGTAGGTTACATGACTGTTCTCTTTGTTGTCATAATTTTCTGTATATTTGAAGCACTTAACTTTACTTAGTAAATCAGTGTGTATATAATAAATCAGCTCCATACTGTTCATCTTGAAGATGAGAAAGAGAAACTGAGTGAAGGATGTGGTTTGGGACAATGACCTCTTAAGTACTACCACTATCATAATATAATGAGTTCAGTGGGCTCATCTCAGGAGACAGCGATGAGACTTATGCTGTCGTGAACATACAGTGGAGAGAATGATGCCTAAAATTAGCAGCAACGACAGGGTCAGAAGTCCTTATACCCTAACGATTCCCAGCAAGGAAAGCTGTCCCAAATCACCACTTGTGATGGTCTGATGGGAACAGGAGGGTTCCCTCTATCAGGACTCTCCTTGTTTTCAGAAAACACTATCAGCTGAGCTGTCATTATTAACAAAGCCCAAAAAGAGGGTGAAAGCTTTGTTTCTCTCTTTGCCCACTCCTCCAACATTGTTTGATGTACCTATTCAGTTGCTAAATAAGCCTGTTGCATTGCACAGCTGCACTGTGCTGATATGAAAGTAAGTTGATAGCGCTGTCTGTAATTATGAAGGAAGAGTAAAGGGAGAGTGTGGACGTCTCACGATGTGAAAAGTTTATGTGCATACAGATTGACTGGAGAACCGAATAAAAAAACACCCAGCAGAGTTAAGGATTTAGAGATTATGGATATTTCTGGAATTTAGGGCCGGGTTTGGTTTTCCCCAAAGAGGTAACCTAGTCATGTCGAAAAGTAAAGAAGAAATGAGAGAGAATAGTGGTAAATATCAGAATTTTTCTTAGCCTGTCTTTCATTATTTCAGTAGATGGAAACCAATTGAACCAGAAAATAGGGAAAGGATTAAAAATTAGCAATAGCAGTTTTCCAAATTGGTCAACATGAAGATCAAATCATAAGGACTCCTGGAAATGTAGTAAGATGGGAGTCTGGAAACTGAGCTTGAGACTCAGTTCTGACATAAATTACCACTTCTATGTAATTCTGTTATCTCATCTATAAAATGAGGGATTGGGCCTAGATCGGTGTTTCTCAAATGTGGTCCTTAGGCCATGTGCATCACAATCATGTAGAGGTACTCATGACAAATTCAGATTCCTAGACCACACCACAGACCTACAGGATTAGGATGCATTGGCCCAGCTGACAAGATACTTTTTAACTTCTCCATGAATTTGTGTATGCCATTTGAGATCCAGTATTGAGTATATCAGACCTTTTCCTATGCTAATTTTTGATGATTAAATGTGATTCCATTTGACTATGTCTCCAGGTAGTGTGATATTTTCCAAATTCTGAGAGAGAACTAATCTGTTTGTTTTCTTAAGTTTTTGGTGTAATATTTCAAAGAATGCAATGTATGATCTGCCTTTTGAATAAAATTGTCCATAGTTCCTAGTAAAAGCAGCTCTCTCTAGAAATTTCTGTTGATGATGGTGATGAAGATAACAAACAGAATGGAAATTTCTTACAGTCTGAAGCACGAGGAAGATAAAAAACAGAATGAATATTTCCTACACTCTGAAGCATGATCATTTAATTTCATACAATGAAATAGGATGGGATATTTAGAAAAGTTATTTAGAGAGGCCGGCCCTGTGGCACAGTGATTAAGTTCGTGCGCTCTGCTTTAGCGGCCCAGAGCTTGCAGGTTTGGATCCCGGGTGCAGACCTACACACCACTCATCGAGCCATGCTGTGGCGGCATCCCACGTACAAAATAGAGGAAGATTGGCACAAGTGTTAGCTCAGGGCCACTCTTCCTTGAGCAAAAAGAGGAAGATTGGCAACAGATGTTAGCTCAGGGTCAATCTTTCTCACACACACACAAAAAAAAGTTATTTAGAAAGGAAAGGTAAGATTTTTCATAGAAAGTATCCAGGATAAGCTTCTTTAGTTTACTGCTTTCTGTACTCAGCTGCAATATTTTACTGTGTTGATTGTAGTTCAGTTTCTACAAATTTGCTTTCTACTCCTTTTGTTTCATCAAATATTTGCTAAATCTTCTAAATGCCAGGAGTTTTGCTTCATGAATGAGATATAAAGATAAAAAAAGACACAGTTGCTCTCCTCAAAAAACTCACAAGTTTGGGAGCAAATATATAATATACACTACCATATTATTGTGAGAGTATTAAAACAGTTATGAATAAAATGATTTAACACCACAGAAAAGAAGGCAACTTGCTCTCATTTTGGGAAGTCAAGGAAGATTTTACCAAAGAAGTGATGTTGGACCTGGGTCTTAGAAGTTATGTTATGCTAGAGGAGGAAGGTAAGTAGAGAAGGCACAGAAGGATGTGAAGAAAATTCTAGGAAGAGGGGAAGACTAAGAAAAGACACAAAAATTTAAAATGGTGCCATCTGTTTAGGAAATAATATATTATTATTTGTTTTAGAGAGAAAGAATACGAGTTTACAAAATAAATTTGGGCTCAAATTGGCAAGGTCTCGAAGGCCATGCTAAAACTTAAGATAATTTTTAACTCAGTGTGATGGCATGCTTTGATCTATGTTTTGAAAAATTTCTCTAGAACAAATATGAAAAGTAGAGAAAGGTAGAAACCAGAAGCTAAGAGACCAGTTAGGAGATGGGTGTAGTACTCTAGGTGAGGACGTGAATTAGCAAAGAAGCAATAGCAATGGGAAGAAGGCAATAGATGGGAGAGTTACTTCAAGTAGCAGAATTCAAAGAGGTTGGTATGTGATCTGATGTGTGGGAAGAAAGAGCCTAGAGGAAATGTCAAAGATGTTTCTATGGTTTCTAGATTTGGTGACTGAGAGGATGGAGGTACAATTAATAAAGATAGATTAACAAAGGAATAGGGGCAGAATGAGCTGGATGAGCTTGATTTTTGAAGCGCTTGTACTAATCCAGGGATTTGGAGCTCGCAAAAATGTGGGCCTGGCATATAGATTTGGAAGACATTAGCATAAAGTTAATAGTTGAAGTCACTGGAGTGCACTTCCTGTCCAGTGGGAAGTTAGAATGAGAGTGTAAGAGAGTTGAGGATAGAAACTGGAGAACATCTACATTTAACTACTATTGCATACTGGCAGACAGCATGATAGATAACCCGTGATAGAATGAGATGGAGAATGCATTCATCTAGTTACCATGACAAAGGAAAGTGCTAAAGTTATCTTAAGGCACAGAACTGCTTAAATTACCAATGCTTAAAGTAGCAATTGATTATTTTGTAGCATTTCTTTCTTCAGATTGAACCACACCAGATGTATAACTGCTAACAAGAGAGGGTTTATAAACAGCATGTAAAGTGTCTTTAACGTAGAGCATCGATATTATTAAATTAAAAGAAAGAGAAGCAGGTGACAGTTGGGTTGCATTGAATGTAAAAATAGTTATATCGTTACTTTTTTGGACCACTGATTAAATCTTTTATAAGTTTTCTATAACCTGAGCTTAAGAATTATGTGAGATAAATTGAAAGGAAAAGTCATCGAAACAGGAAAATGCCCAGAAATAAAAGGAAGTGAACAAGTTATGATTGAGTTTTCTTTCAAAATCTCTCTTATTTCATGATTTTACTGCTAAAATTGATAGAGCAGGGAGGAGAGTAGAGAATAAATTTAATCCATAACAATGTACACTTTCTGACTAGGTAAAGAATTAACTTAGTAATTCAGAGAATGAGAATCTGGCTCATTATTTTCATTAATTCAGCATTATTTTAACAAATTGTTATTGAGGGTTTACCATACGCCAGACACTATTCTAGGTGCTAGGATACACCAGTGAACAAGGCAGACAGAAATTCCTGGCTTTGTAAAGCTTATCAAATAAATAACTAACCGATTAATTGTTGATAATTGCTAGAGTGAAGGGGAAAAAAAGGCAGAGAAGAGGGATAGGAAGTGTATGGGGTGAGCAGTGGTTGAAATTGTAAAAAGGGTAGTCGGGAAAGCTCTCACTGAGAAAGCAACATTTGAGCCATGACTTCAAGGAGAGTAGAGAGAAAGCCACGGAGGAAGGAGTGGTTCCGGGCAGAGATTACAGCAATTGCAAAGCTGAGGGGTCGGAGCATGCTTGCTGTGTTGGGAGAACAGACAGGAGTCCTGAGAGTCTGGGTTGGACTGGAGTATCCAGGGGAGAAAGAGGCAGGGCAGAGGTGAAAGGCAGTGTTGGCCAGATCATGGAGAGCTCTGTAGGCCACCGTGAGGACTTTGCCTCTTCTTCTGAGTGAGATGCCAAAGGAAGTTTTCAAGCAGAGTTGGAAGAATTCTACAGCCCTATGTTGAAATGGAACAAGATATTGGCATAGTTTCTATGGTTGGCTTTCTTGTAGAAAATAAATTTCTCATTTTTTGTGCATACATATCATAGGAGGCAGAATTCTAAACACTTCCTCCAAGATTCCTGTCTCCTAGTTATTCAGTAGTCATCTAGGTCCTATTATGAAAGGACTTGGCAGATGGAATTAGGGTTACTATCAACTGGCCTTAAAATAGGGAGATTATCTAGGATTATCTGACTGTGTCCAGTATAACAACAGGAGCCCTTAAAAGCAGAGGAGGAAGACAGAAGAGTCAGGCAGAGGGAGAGATCAGAGAGATTCAAAGCAAGAGAAGGACTAGACCTGCCATTGCTAGTTTTGAAGATGGAGAAAGGGGGCCACAAGATAAGGAATGTAGGCAACATCTTAAAGCTGAGAACAATCCCAGGCCAGCAGGCAGTTAGGAAACAGAGACTTCAGTCCAGTACCTGCAACCACATGGAACTGAATTTTGCCAACAAACTGGAAGAGC
Source organism: Diceros bicornis minor (assembly GCF_020826845.1). Lineage (NCBI taxonomy): Eukaryota > Metazoa > Chordata > Mammalia > Perissodactyla > Rhinocerotidae > Diceros > Diceros bicornis. The sequence continues at coordinate 39,734,360 of NC_080749.1, read as the reverse complement.
TTGGAAGCCGATTCCATTCAGAACACTTCAGAGAGCCCTTCTCCCTCGCCCTGTACATTTGACTTCATCTTTTTCTCTTCCTCTTAAAAATTTTCCTATAGAATTGATCAACTCAGAAAAAATGGAGGAAAAATTCAGAGCGCAATAGTCTATATACATTTTTATATATTCTAGATAATCATTTCTTACTAGACTAAACATACTAAAAACATATACTTATCTCCTTCTTAGATTCCTCAAACCATCAAAGATTGTAACCTTGTATTTTTTAAAATATATTTCTCTTTTGGATATTTTGAATTTAATTAGAACTGTAGAGGAGATTAAAAACCTATGACTGCACTTTCTCAGTTAAGCCAAGTGGGCATTTTAGAAAGCAAATGTCATATTTTGCTATTCTAAAAGTGTTTTAATTTTCCATGTTTTTATTTATTCTATTATAAATAACTTAATAGGCTTCTACTGAATACCTACTATCATGTACCAGATTCAGTACTTGGCACTAGGGATACATAGATTAATAGGGTACAGTTCCTGTCTATGAAAAGTTCATAATCTACTTAACTAACCAATTTCACACACACACACCCCCCACACACACCCACCAACCAACGAACAGATGCCAATTGAAAGTTATTTCTACAATTAAGATGATTCAAGTTAATCTCAGTTGGGGAGTGGAAATTTCTCAATAAAGTATGACCTGACCCTTTCACCTACTCTCAAACGGATTTTTATCATCTATTATTTATCAATTGATCTTTGAAGCTGAACTAAATCAATATATTTTGTGCTGTCTTCCTAAAAGCAATCATGTTTCTTGGAACTGAAATGTACTAAGGGACTCATCATTGTTATCCTTAAACAATCTTGGTAAATAGCATAAAAATTAGACACCACTTCTATCATGGCTGAAATAAGTGCCAATAGAGACAAGGGGGTCAAGCAGCGGAGATTAAAAAGTACCCTGGTATCCCATAATGTCAAACACCCAATGGCAAGGCTATATGTCATAATTGTGCATAAAAATACTTAATAATAGTACCCTCTGTAAGTTGTAAGTTGTTCTAATGATGATCCAGAGAAGCTATCTTTAAGCACGATGACATTAAACACAAACTTACTACACATTTGTCACTTTTCTTTGAGAATTTGAGGTCTTTTCTTTTAAAATAGGCAATACTAAGTGAAGGAATGGAAGCAGCAGAGGTTCAGAGAGGAAAAATGAGGATCCCCTCCTTTGACAACCTCACTGGTGAAAGCAGAGGAAACTGAAGTATTAGTCCCACTCTGAGAATGACATATCTTGTTGCAGAGAAGATGCAAGGTAAGAACTTCTATAATTGTAATCTGTTTTCTAGAAAATCTTGAAAATCATTAAAATTCCCCTCTTCCTCAGAGCTCAAGTTTCATAAGCATGGTGTTATATGATTCAGGAATTTGCATAATTATACCTTGCTGTACTTTGCCATAACCTAATAAAGTACTTTATTTCAATAAAACAGCAACTAGACCATACATGATTGTTAGGCTCAATATCAATTGTCCCTCATTAATGTTGCAGAGAAGCGATTAGCATTTTGAGGCAAACAAGGTGTACTTAGTTAGTGGGACATGACCCTGCTGTCACTAAATTATATCTATGATTAATGATCTTCTCCAGTTTAAAGTTTGAATCACAAAAAATAGATTATAAGTGAAAAATGGGGGAGGGATAGAGAAATGTGGGAAAGATGAACCTTAAGACTTGAATCATACATGCCATTGTTTAATATTGAATTCAGCTCATAGTGCAATTGACCCCAAGATTGATGTTCAAATTCCAAGGCAGTGGTTTTCAACCCTGGCCACACATAAAAATCACCCGCAGAGCTTTTTAAAAACCCCGGTGTTCGAGTCCCATCTCAAACTAATTAAATTCTCTGGAGGTGAGACCTGGGCACTAAGAGGTTTTCAAAGAATAAATGCCATAATATCCACATTTATGAAATGAAATTGGAATCAGGAAAGAAAAAAAAAAAAACAAAACAGAAAACCAGGAGATCTATATTTAAGCACACTGCGATAAAGATTTTGGGTTGGGTTTTCCATATTACATTGACAGAATGAAAATCATGTTTCTATGACATACTAGCTAGTCCAGAGCTAAACAGAGAATTTTTGTGTGTTAGTTTCTAGGTATTTATTTTACCACTGGAAGTATCATCTTATTCTATGAAACATAGTTTTATTTCACTTTAATCAATCCATCATAATCACAGCCAAATTCGAGAGATTCAAAACCTACAGAATTATAGAGAACTATTTTAGAACTATCTGCAAAAAGATTTTATCCTATAGGTATGTACATATATGTTAACTCACACACCAACTATACTGTAACTTCTTTGTCAATAAGTCTGATTTAGGAGCAATTTAACTTGCTAACAATAGATTTGTTATTAGAAACACTGAAAAGACTTAACTACTATACCCCAGCATTATCTAGAATGAGATATTTTAGGACACGTCAGAAATAAAACATAAAATAGGCTTACATTCAGCCCTTCACAAGCCCTAAACTTGGAAAAGATTATGGTATACCTCCAAATGTAATTCAAAGTACACAAAATATTAAGTTATAAAACAAAATCTTTCAAATATGCTCATATAAAATAGCCTTTTCCAAATTTTCTGACTATAAAATTCTGTACAAGTTCATTAAAGTTGGAACTTTCCCAAAATGTTGGTGTCTCTAATACATGCCAGCCAGCCAGCCAACTGGTTACTCTATAACTATATAATTCATGTCCATGCGTGTACACGAAATATTAGTGAGTGTGTATGTTTTGCAGACTTCGTATTGGGCACACCTCATAGTTAATGGGGAAGTGAAAAAGGGGAAGATCAAAGAGATTGGATAGAAAGAAAGAAAAAGAAAAAAAGGAAGAAAGGAAGGAAGGAAGGTATGATGGAGATAGAACCAAATAGAATTTGCTCTTCCTTTTTACCCCTAATTCTCCAACTGTTCATCCGCCTTCTCCTCTTTCATTCATCCCTCCATCCCTCCTTTTGATAAATATTCCCAGCAACTCTCAGAATAAGTGAATTGCCATTGCACTTACTAAAACGGTTTCACAAAGATGGCAAACTAGATTCAGAAATAAATAATTTCCGGTCAAAGTTTTGAGTAACCCTCTTAGACCTCGTATAGGTTTTATAGATAGACCCAATTTTGAAGTCAATCCACCTGCCCTACTGCCTGTAGTTCTGTTAAAGTAATTGATTGATATACAGTTTTTGAATGTATTCACTTTATTATTTAAGAGAGTCATTTTCAACTCAGTAGTGCTACCTGTTAAATTTAGTACGTTGATCCTTTCGATCTAGATATTGATATATATTGTATGATATTAATTTTTGTGAATGTGGTCAGTTGTGAGATCTTTTTAGTGCTGCATTCAGACAGTTAATTCTTCATTTTTTCCTCTGCTAATAGGCAGTTAATATGGCCTTGAACTCCCTTATGAATGAATTACTGACTTTAGTTGGGTCATTTCAGATAGAGACGAATCAGTACAGAGGTTCAGACCCCTTTACACATATAAACCATTTCAAGTCCTTTTAATGTGTACCTTTGAAATAACTAGTAGTCAGAAGAAAATAACAGTATCTTTCTTTTCTTTTCCTTTTTTTTTTTTTTTGAGGACATCTGGCCCTGAGCTAATATCTGTTGCCAATCTTCCTCCTTTTTTCCTTTTTTCTCCCCAAAGCCCCAGTAGATAGTTGTATGTCATAATTGTACACTCTTCTAGTTGTTCTATGTGGGCTGTCACCTCAGGATGGATTGATGAGCGGTGCATAGATCTGCGCCCAGGATCTGAACCAGCGAACCGGGGGCCGCCGAACTGGAGTACGTGAACTTAACTGCTATGCCACTGGCCTGGCCCCTTTATTTTCTACTAATGTTTTGTAGTCATCACTCAGAAAAAAAGTGAAGTCTTCATTTAATTTAGTGAAACAAAAAAAGCAGTTAATTATAAAATTAGTTGATTTATTACTAATTTTATGTAGTGGCAGAGACATTTAATCTTGAGTCCTCCACACCCTCGGAATATATTAGCATTGGAAATCATAGATTAAATTCTTGGGCATATTGGAAAGGTAAATATGACGGCGATATGTGTTATATAAATATGTGCATAAATATATAGGTAGAAATAAGATCTGGAAAGGGCTGGACTGGTACATTATCTTATCGGTTATGAATTTTTTTTTAGATTCTTAACTTGCTGCCAAATTTCGTGCTTAGTTGGAGAGAGTTTCATATGATTTTTTGTATGTTTATTTATGGTATTTTTTTTCACTAAAAATGCATCATTACCTTAGCAGCTGCCGCACCACATGGAGCAGCATGTGTGCTTTTTAAAAGAGATCCAGAGCACCTTCCCCCAGAAAGCTGGAGCCAACATGCTTTGGGAAGTCTGTAGCAGGACTCAGATTTCACCAGCAAGATAATGTATGATTTTGATATTTTTGCAGGCTTTTTTTTCCAATAATAATTTTCTTTACCATTTCTTCTTTCCTAAGTATTCTATTTAAAAATACTATTTCAAAAAAGGGAAAAAATATAGAAGTTAATGCATAACGAACGAGAGCTTAAAATACATTCTCTCTTTTGTTTGGGACCATTTTGGAAGGAACTTGGGACTGCATCTACTTGACAACAAAACATGAGAGAGAAAAATACAGATATGGTTAATGGTGCGTGTTTCATGAATGAGCCTTTCCTTGCTTTGTATATTTCAGAGTCTGAACCTTATTTCTTGTTTCATGTTTGTGTGTGTGTGTGTGTGTGTGTGTGTGTGTGTGTGTAAGAGAGAGAGAGAAAGGAGGGAGAGAGAAAGAGAAAAGGGAGAAAGAGAGAGGAAAATAAAAGGGGAGGAAAGGGGAAGTATGGACAGGAGTCATTTCGAGTCTACCTAGTCTTCCTCTGCTTAGTCACTCAAGTTGCTGTCGCGTTTTCATTTGTCTCTTGAAAATCATTTTTCAATCCCCAGCCCCAACTCTATAGACTGAATTTTATGGCTCTTCTCTTTGGGTGTATTCCAGGTTGTCTTTGGATAACACACCTTCAAGCCTACTACTCAGGTCACGCATAGACAAATAGACAGTTGAGCTATACTAGCAAAGTGATCCATAAATATAGCACACTGTATATTTTGTGTAAATGATGTTAAGCAGTTCATCTCCCTGACTTTTTTTTTTTAATTTTTTGTTTATTGCAGTAGCATTGGTTTATAACAGTGTATAAATTTCAGGTGTACATCATTATACTTCTATTTCTGCATAGATTACATCATGTTCACCACCCAAATACTAATTACAACCTATCACCACACACATATGCCGAATTATCCCTTTCGCCCTCCTCCCTCCCCCCTTCCCCTCTGGTAACCACCAATCCAATATCTGTCTCTATGTGTTTGTTTATTGTTGTTATTATCTACTACTTAATGAAGGAAATCATACGGTATTTGACCTTCTCCCTCTGACTTATTTCACTTTGCATAATACCCTCAATGTCCATCCACGTTGTCACAAATGGCTAGATTTCATCGTTTCTTATGGCTGAGTAGTATTCCATTGTGTATATATACCACATCTTCTTTATCCATTTGTCCCTTGATGGGCACTTAGGTTGCTTCCAAGTCTTGGCTATTGTGAATAACGCTGCAATGAACACAGGGGTGGATGTATCTTTACGCATTGGTGTTTTCAAGTTCTTTGGATAAATACCCAGCAGTGGAATAGCTGGATCATATTCTCCCTGACTTTTTAATGAATTAAATATTTAAATGAAACGTCTGGTTTGTTTTAAATCATGTGGACTTTACAGATAGGTAAGACTTTAACTCATCAAAACACAGCTCAAGATACACCATGGACCTTTGTTAATCCCCCTGCTAAACTAATTATCTAGGAGTTGTAATTGGGGAGTAAATTTCTAATATCTATGGAAAAAAAGAAATGATACAATTTTGAAGAATGGTATTATAAGGAAAACAATACACACATCAAGATTCCTGAAATTGTTTACACCTGATCAATTATCTACAAAGAAAATCAAACATATGAATGTATTTGATTTGATGTAACAGGTAAATGTTTAATACATGGTGTTCATCCTTGTCCTCATTGATTTTAAAACTTGAATCTATAGAGATGTTGGAAGTAAGATATATCAGAAAAGAAAGAAATATTCCTGAATATGAAGTTGGGTCAGTCGGATCTAATCCTGAGTACCAAGGTTGGGACCACTTCTGTGGGCCTTTGGTCCCTCAGTGGTGAAATGTGCATGATGGATGACTTCAGGTGGCTCACATTCAGTGGTTTCAGGGACTGGGCAGGTGATACAAGTGAGTGAAAGGCTGAGTGATATTGAAGATAGTATGATAATTGGCTACAGACCCTTGGACCCCATGTCAGGGAGACAGTAGGTGATAGGGAGAGGGAACTAGAGAGTGTTTGGCTGGTCTCAGAGGGGCCAAAGCCACTCAGCTCCAGCTGTTTGTGGCATATGGGAGGGTGAGTCCAAATGTGGCACATCTAATTTTAAAGAAAACTTGGGAATCCAGATTTGAACATGAAACCTCATGAATTTTACAAATCAGTCATCAATTCAAGTTTTCCTTCGTTTAATTTTATTTTTTTAAAAGTACACTGGGCACATCTGTGGGGCATATCTGGTTCACAGGCTATCTGCACATGTTAATAACATTTAGACTGGATTATCCTGAAGATGTTCTAAAATTCTATGGATTTATGAGAGTATGAATTTCAAAGGGCAAAAGGCTAATAGGCTGGCTTGGTTTGGTTGGAAAAAACTCTGAGCTACAGGGTAGCGAACATGGATTTGAGATCTGGGCCGGCCATGTATAAGCAAAGTGAGCCAGCTCTGCCATTGTCTGTGCCCCAGCGCTGCCGAGACATTTTCCCCCAAAAAAATAGCCTTCTCACCTTTCACAAGCACACCTTAGTGCTAAATAACTCATTTTGTTTCTACAGCATACAACTTCAATCAGCGGCCAATACGATATAGTAGACCTCCACCAAGCCTGACTTTTGTCCTGCCTGGCCTTTCACAAAGCTTGGCAAGATTGAATCACCCAAATTCAAGTGCGAGTTGATACTGGAGAAATAGGATTTGGCTCTTGGTTCAGTCTGTGATCCAAGAGGCTGTGCTGTGAAGGGCAGCAAGGGCCAAAACGCCAGCGGAGCTGTGGAATAGGGGTGCCAGACACAGCCGAGCGAGAGCCAAGGATTGGTGACTTGGAAAGCTGGTGCAATAACTGGAGTTGTGGCTGAAGGCCACAGGGCAAGCTGGCTTAATTCTTCTGGATAACCTCTTTGCCCAGAACTGCTGTCGTGGGGCCAGGAGTTTTGTGTCCTGGCTCTTTCTTTACCACCTCTTTGTGGTATCTCTCAGCTCTCAACAGTCAGAGTGCATAACTTCCATAGCTGCTCTCTAGGTCTTTCTTAACAAAAGCTTGTCTGAGACACATGCAATTGAGACAAGATTGTCCTGGGGACATCCTAGCCTACAATCCCTACCTTGGTATGCAAATCCTGTCCTTGGACTGTGGAAGAGGACCAGATTTTTGGATCACTTAACTTAGGCTCTCGTAGATTTGCTTGCAGTGAATTGCAATTTAGTATTAAGCCCTCTGATTTCACTAAAGGTAACCAGGAGAGTCAAGGATATGATTGTATCCTTGAAAAATGCTTTTGAATATCATTTCACTAGGTCACTGAGAGTTCCTTTTGTAAAGCTCTGGAAAATATTTCTATTAAAGTTCAGTGAACTTGTCACTTTTTGCCTAGGCTGTAAAGAAGCTCAAAGCCAAAGATGAACTTTGTTATAAAGCTAGGTTATTCCTTGAGTTTGCATACTTGTATTCTACTGTTTTTCTCCGTCTTCTTTATCTACTTAAATACTGTCTGGAAAGAGGGAAGGAATAAATAAACCCAATGAACAAGCTAAAACGTCAGCAAGTAGCTCATTTTTTTTTTCAAATGCAAGGAAACTATGAACTAACCACTCTGAAGATACATAGAATTGAAACAAAAACAAACTTAGCTGGGGCCGGCCTCATGTGGTTCAGTGGTTAAGTACAGTGCACTCCACTTCGGTGGCCCTGGAGTGGACCTACATCACTTGGCAGCGGCAATGCTGTGGCCACAACCCATATACAAAATAGAAGGAGACTGGCACAGATGTCAGCTCAGGGGGAATCTTCCTCAGAAAAAAAAAAATTAGCTACCCTCTATACAGGTATGCATAAGACTCCAACTCAGTAATCTAGGAGAAAAGACCCTTCCTTCCCAAATCTTCAAATACTAGTCATGTGTAGCTTTTATTGCATTATTGATAGTAGCTACATTCACCCTACTGGACCTTCTCAGAAGTATTTTGATGTTGTAACAATATTAATTTCCCACGTCCCCCTACCTAAGTCCTCTGCCAAATGCCAGCTTCAATTAGATTATCTTCTTAGCAATGGTAAGTTTACCTTCTTTTTAATCTTCTCATTAGTAGACAAGCTAGATGGCTTGATTAGAATTTGACCTTTATTTCCACATGTCTTGGACCAAAATAAGAGTTGTATAATATCCTGTCACAAGGAGAAAAAGGGCATAAGCTGTCTTCTTTGAAAGGTGGTAAGCTTCTCTTTTGCTACACTATTCCGAAAGCTAGGAATCAGAAAGCTATCCTTAACTCTTGTCTGTCAACACTTTCCAAGCCAGTGAACCTGGAAGGTTAATTCCTGAGCTTGTATTTCTTTATCTGTAAAATGGAGATGATATTTCTCTCACTAAGTAGCTGTGTATTTTAAATGAACTACTGTATGTGAAGTTAATTGGAAAGTCATTATTCAAGGGTGAATTTCTATGTGTTCATTTTTAGGGGTGGTGTTAAAACTGGAAGGAATTGGTAAAATCCTGGACTTGTGTCCTGATGCCAACTCACTCTAGGACCCTAGTCACTTAACTTCCCCAAACACAGGCTTCCCTCTGGAAAATTAAACATTCTAGCTGCCATAGCAGATTGTTGGGTATGCACATTAATTGAAAGTACTCTTCAAATGAAAATCATTATTAAATCCCTGGAAGATTCTTATTCAAGAAACCATAATTATTTTTATTTGAATGATCCATTTTTATCTGTTTCTAATGTACAATATAGGGTGCTATATTTAAATTAGACATAAAGACATTATCAACAAAAATTAGACATTTTTTAAAAGTGAAGATTGCTGTTCACTGAAAGAGGTCCTGGTAGAAGCCCGAAAGTTAATTGCTATTAACCAAATCTGCTTTTTTTGGGAACAATATATACGCCTTAGTATTGCAATGACTTCTATAAAATACACCCACAAAATATAATTGTTAAAATATTTAATAGTAGCCCTATCTCTGGGGTTGCCACTGATGTGATAATGGACTAGAAACTATAACATCCCCATTTTTTTCCAAGTCTGACAAGCCCATGAATTTTATGATACTGAGTTCTATAAAAGGTTAATAGTTGCTAAGCACTAGCCATCAATCCATCATTCAACCACATGTCCATCCTCACCCCCAAATGCACAAGCACACGTCATTCTCTATCCTCTACAGTCAGTATTACCACTATTTTTCACCTTCCTAATAAAAGACTATGGAAATTTAGAGGATTGAAACACATATCTTGAGACCATCTTTATCTGCACTAAACTTTCCCCAAACTCAATGGCTTACAAACGATTAAGTATTTGATCTTCATCTATCCTTCCAAAGCTAAGAATTTGCCCCTAAATATTCAAATCCCTTGCACAAATGTCAATAATTCAAGTTTGTGTGTGTGTGTATGTATACACATATATATTACTTAATATCTATACATATATATTAAATACTCAGTTAATCTCAGAATAGATTGCATATTTGTTTTCTATGTATAACTGCGAAAAAGAAAAAAAAAATGTTTAAAAAAACGCAGCAGGAGGGCAAGAACTGGTACAGTTAGAGCAATAATTTATCAGGTTGAACTGAGGCCAGAATCTCAGTGTCCAGTTCCTTGATCTTATTATTTATCACACAGCCTGACCAAAAAATAGGGGCAGGGGAAGAAGGGAATAAAATGCCCTCCTGCAAGGACACACAAAACCAGCCATTGATTGAATTGGATCTAATTGTTCCCTGTCCAGTGCACCTGTGCTGTTTCCCACCCCTTTCAAGATCTCCTTAGTCCTGAGGGTTGAACAGCACTCATCTTGCAAACCACATCCAAATTGAAATTGGAAGAAAGACAAAAGCTAAATTTATCCTGACAGTTTCTTTCTTCCAAGCTCCCACTTTCCTGTGACGCACAATTGTCATTTTCGATGGAGAAAGAAAGCTATATTCGATAATGAAAAATGGATTCCCCTTCTTACCAATATCAGTAGAACTGCATCCCACAGAATTGTCACTTAAGGAACCACAAGCAGGAAGGCAGATGTCGCTGTGTCCTCTCGTCTGTGCTTATTTTTCACAGAGCTTTAGCAGTAAAGGCAGGAAATAGGAGTGCGGGAGAAGGTTCCAGCCCGACTGGGAATGACTACATAAAGTGTCTCCCAAGAAAGTATTTTATTTTCATTGCAAAAGAAAAAAGAGTTTCAATGGATTAGCTCTGATGAATCTAAAATTGGATCAGATTCCTATCAGGCAAGATCCAAAAAAATTTCCGGTTTGGCAAAAACGTGTCCAAACAGTCACATCAAATTGCTGCCCCTCCTTTGACTTGAAAGGATTGTTCAGTGGCATTACAGTCATCGAGTTACAATCTGGCATCTAACCAAAGCTAACTAACAAAATCTTCAGTAGTCTATATAAGTGTTTGTAAGATCACATTTGGAAAAATCATTGTATCTGGGCATGAGACTACTTAAACCTAATCTGGAAGCCTTGAGGTAGCCAAATAAACAATAATGATTTTTTAGAGATATTTGCTAGCCTGTCTTCATATCAGCCTCACATGAAGAAGGAATGAAGTTAAAATTTATGACTGGGCCATCATCAAGTGTCTGCAACAGAAGGATGCGAGTTTGGGGTCAAATATACGTGTGCAAATTGAGATATGGGCGCAATGTTCTGAAACTCAGTTTGTTCACTAAAATGTATTAGCATCTACAAGGATTGTTGGGAATATCAAATGATATAATACATATGTTAAGTGCCAGGCATATAGGTATTAAACTAATTATAGTTTTCATTTTATTATAATTGTTGTTATTGTTACTAGCATTTTAAGGATGTAGTTTAACTTCGGAATGCTTTCAATACAGACCTCCTGCTACGATAGACCTGATCTTTGAGAAAAATAATTTCAGGAATAAAAAACCAAATATGATGACTAAGAAAGAAATTTTAAAATTGTTACAATTTAGAGAAGGCTAGATTATTCCAACAGACATAATAATCAAAGTGCCAAAGTCTATCATTTCTCCCTGAAAAGACGGAGTGGGAAAAGAAGGAAATAGTCAATGATATGTAAAAAGAAAATCTCCACTCTTGGTTACCCCTTATTCAGTCTATTTCATGGAGCCATGCTTGAGGACACAAAAGGCGACCTGGAGGCTGGTGGTAAAATATGTTTCTGCTCTTCCGAGAAGCTGTTAATTCAAACAGGCTGTGAGCAGCCTCTCAAGTCCACAGAGAGCAACTGTACACTTCTGATTGTGTGTACTTGGCAAATGAGAGGACATGCATCCAGACCAAAGGTGATGATAAGCCTAAATGTACTTGGCAAATGTGTGTACTTGGGCAAATGAGAGGACATGCATCCAGACCAAAGGTGATGATAAGCCTAAAGGAGAAACAGGCTCCACCCTGCCTGCCCCAGGAACTCTTCCTGCACCAGCCCTCATCTTCATTTCATTAATCTCACTAAAACAGGCCCTTCTATTTTACTTGATTCAATTTTTTTAACTAAACTTACAGTGTAACAGAGAGGGCTTTCCCGTATTATTACTTCCATTTTGCAAATGAGGGATCTTAGACACAGTCCAGGTATGCTGACGGCAGAACTTGAATTCTTAACCTCAGCAACTTGCCTCCTTTGGGCAAGGCAGTTTTAAGCAGATGTTGAAGCTGAGAGGGACAGCTACAAGCAAGGGTGAGCCTAAAAATGGCTGCATTCCAAATGTTTTACACAAATTGAGTGAAAACTGAGCACATGGTAACAGCGTGTGAATGGCAATGCCCATATTATAGCATCCTCTCCAACTCTAAGATTACACAGCTGTACTAAATCACAAAGATCAGGTCAAGCCACCAGGCCATAATCTAGAATAGATAATAGAATCCACTTCAAGGTAATAATTTCTCCCTTTCAGGGTAAGAATTTGTGGAGATAAATGCACACACACATAATAAAACCTTGGTAAAACAAAACACCAAATTATAAGCTTCTTGAGGTCAAAGATCCCAGTAAAATATGTTTTGTCTCCATGACAGAGAGCTTACAAAGTATTTTTAAGTGAATCGAAAAGCTGTAGATGGCTTTGAAGAACAGACTGATTGACAATATGATTTACATAACTTTTTATTTTGCATTTGCTATAGACTGGATGTCTGTGTCCCCCTAAAATTCATATGTTGAAACCTAATCCTCAGTGTGATGGTGTTTGAAGTGGGACCTTTAGGAGGTTATTAGGTCATAAAGATGAAGCTCTTGTGAATGGGATTAGTGCCCAAAAGAGCTCCCTCCTCCCTTCCACCATGTGAGAACACAGGGAGAAGATGGCCCTCTATGAACCAGGAAGTGGGTCCTCACCAGACATGATCGTCTGTTGATGCCTTGGTCTTCGACTTCCCAGTTACCAGAAATGAGAGAAATAAATTTTTGTCTATCATATTTTGTTATAGCAGCCCAAGCTAAGACAGTATTTGATTAATTTTATGATTCTGTAGAAAACTTCCCAAAACTTGTCCTAGTTTTCTTTAATATTACTTTTTTCTCTCATTAAAATAGAAAGAACTAGCAGGAGTCTCTTAGGGTAGATCTTTTGCAATTTAAATGATTCTTATTAAACAAACGTGGGAAGAAAGTCTATTTTATTTTATTATTTTTTAGAAATAACTGAATCATAGTATTTAATCAATGACTTATTTTGTCAAATAAATATAAAAAAGCATCGAATGACTCAATAGAATACAATATCAATTTGTATGACAATATTATTTAGGATTTTGGAATAAGACTGTGCCAAATTAAGGAAGAATTTCTAAGATCTTTCCTCGTCATATAGAGAACGGCAATGATGAGGAGAAGGAATTAATATTGTTTTGGAGTCATAAACGGCTTCCTTTTAAAATGCATTACTTTGACAAGAACCCTGAAACATGTGATAAGAGCCACAGACCCAGGTCAAAACAACAGGCCATTGTAAACTAGCTGTCAGGAAGACGTCTACAGAAAGAGGCGTTTCCCACCACACTATCCAGTGGCTCATTGAAAAGGTTAATATCCTTTAGACAAATTAGTTAACTATCCACTAGAGTAAAGAAAAAACAAAACAAGAATTTACTGATAAAATCAATCTGAGCTTCAAAAATGATTTAAGCTGTGTATTAGGAGGAAACTGTATTTGTGATTTTAAAATATTTAGCTAACAGATTGTTTATCTTCAATCGTAGATCTGTATCTGCTGTTTAGCTCATGGGACTAAAAATATTCACTTATTTGACACATTCTTCTGGTGAAATTATTGGCAGAAATTTCAAATTAGGTAGAAATCTTATGTTTCAGAATGCAAAGGTGGTTTGGGTTTTTATGGTTCTACGTCTTTTTTGATATTTCTTTCTTCATCACAGGAAGTTTATAAGGACATGGGCAAAGGTAAAGTATAAGTATTGAGAACAGAGGGAGACTAATAATTGTCAGGTTAATGAATTATTTGATAAACCTGTGCATAATTTATTTTCATTTTAAAGAGCAAGTCCAAACCAAGAGCTCTCTCACCCTTTATGCTATTTTTTTTTATTAGCCCTTTAACTACGTGGCACCCATATGAATCAAGAAAATGAAAATTACAAAAAGGCATGATCTTTTTCAGTGGCTTTCTTATCTTCATAACAAATGGGAACCCACACATAAATGATCAGCAAGCTAGTTTCCAAGCCTACTTTCTTCAAAAGAAAGACAATTTCTAGCTGCCACTAAGCAGCCACCTAGTTCACAGCAACAAGTAACAGATAACTAACACCCTGATGGTAAGGGATGGAAACAGCACCCTGACATAGGACGTCTTCCCTACCAGAATTTCTTCACACAGCTGAATTCCAGAGTAATGGCTCCACAGGGCCAATGAGAACCCTTGAGTGTCTCAGCTGCCTGTAGATTTTCTCTAACAGGCCTGTAAGATGGATTTGGTATTTCATTTTTACCCAACACAACCAACTTCCTCTACTTCAATTTACACTTGGAGATGTCCCATTCTCCCTGCATCCATGTTGGCACCGGTTAATGTAATCCTCAGAGAACACAATCCTTACACATGTTAAGCTTATCATTCCCATGACTTCATGGTATTCCATTTACAAAGCACCACACCTAAAAATAGCAGCTGTCACCCCACTCTTGCCCCTCCTTGAGAATCCCTTGTCCCTACCATGGGAACTATTGTGGAAAAGCTTTGTTTTCTTAGAAAATATGTATATTTAGAATTTGAAAGAGAGAAGACATTGTGAAACATAAAAATAGTATTAGGGAGCTAATCTAATCATAGTTAAACTGGTTTCTTTACTACAGAACTTCTCAGAGCCTTTAACAATTCATCTGCGAAGTTATTGTAAGAGTGGGTCTCGGGGGAGGACCTGCCCATAGTGACTTGATATGATCACCTGATAGTTCTTTGCTAAAAATTCTATCACCCCATATGCAATTTACATTGTTACATTGCTAAAGATACACACCTCAGCCCTTCCCTCCTTTACAGTGTGATTTAGGACACAAATACCCTCTTTTTAAAACTCAAATACTTTGGGAGGGTAAGGAGATTGATTAGTAATATTTTATATCTTAACATGATTTAGTTTGAGAAGGTTGCTTTCTGCTTGGCATCTAGTTTTGCTAAATTACACTGATACTGATTTGGAAAAAAAAGGAGATATATGTTTTGGGGGCATTGTGCAATGGGATGGGTACATTTCCGGGTGTGAGTAGCAGCAGGAGGGACTGGATGACTGGGGATGTGAGGAGAACTATGTATGTGGTTTTGTTTGGGTTGAGTTGAATTAGGTCGGATTGGAGTTTGTGGGAGAAGCGATAATAGAGCGAATAATACCTAATGATGCCCATTTTACAAATAGGCATATTTTCCACAAATATATCCTTCTTTCTCCCACACAACAAACATTCCTACTTTCAAAATTTTAGCTAATTAAATTCTGGGCCCCCTGAATTCAAAGTTTAGCTACCTTTGGGTTAAATATGGTAAAGGTGGCTAACCGGGACCCCATCTTCCATTTGTTGAAACTGTTTCTATAACAAAGATTTTTCCTAGTTTCTAAACATGAACTTATAGTTGTAGTTTTTAAATATAACTCTAATATATGGTCTCCTTGGGTTTTTTCAACTCAAAGAGTTATTTTTCCTAAACTAAATTAACAAATCCATCCTCCTGAGTGTGGGAATGTAATTATTAGTCATAGCAATATGTGTATTTTGGAGTTTTATGTTATCACTTTTCATTTGGAGAGCTCAAGTTATTGCCAAAGTTCAAATGACATGCAGCTCCAGAAATATTTAGTATCTTGTCTAAAGAGAGACAGGATTATATGACGATACTCTGGCTTAAGTAAAAACAAACTAAACTGAAAACTTCATCATAGTCAGTTATAATGTTGATAATCAGACTTGCTCTCTTAAAGGACATCCCTATCCTCAAAAGAATAAAATCCATGTTCCTTGAGAGAATGACTATATTAATGATATATTCTTATTTTCTGCATTCTTGATGCTCTGGCATCTGGGACCCTACTGACCAGGGGAAGACTGCCCCTCCCAGGGCTAGTTAATTACTAGAGATAGCAAATGGATCTCCTAAAAGCACCACTTTCATATACAAAGCAACCAATCCAGAGCCCACATCCCTGACACCTCCTCTATTGGGATTTTACATTCCAGATCAATATTCCTCTACCCTAATCACCTCAGGGCCAGGTACCAGATAACTCAAGAGAGCCCTTACACCCCAGAGCCTGCTGATATTATTCCAACTGGCCAATCCTAAGCCTGCTTACCCTGCCCTACCCATTCCTTCCCTTGGAAACCATAATAAAGGCTCTTGCCCATGCTTTCTTCCTGCTCCCTCTGCCTCCTGATCAACCCTGGTGTGTCTCCAGGTGGCCCTGCATGGCATGGTATACCCTCTTTCCTTGGGAACTGTATAACAAACTATCTTTTCAATAGTAATCATCCTCTGAACTGTTGGTCTCACCATAACTGGAATAATAATAAAATCTACATTTTAAAACAAAGACTAAATTCATGCCAATGGATAAACACATGAAGTTGTTTAATATCCAATTCAGAATGCATAGAAATAATAGAGGGTGAAGTCTGCATCTATAGATAGTGATTGAATCAGCCCCTTTGTACAAGTAACTCTTGTTGTAACAAAAGATTAGAAGGTATAAAAATTTGGATCCTCTACCAGCTCAGCTCTCACTGTCTGTGAGGTCTGAGCTTCAGTGTCCTTATTCATAAAATGAGAAATTTGAACTAGATAATCTTCATAAGTCCTTCTAGATATATGATATATTCTATTAGTGTTTCTTCTAATATATTTTTATTTAAAAAATCCCCTTAGTATAACTGAATCAATCTGAACATCATGGGAATATTATTTTGTCTCGTCTCAATCTTGCCACTAGACATGAGTTCTCTTAGGGTATGTACTTGTATTATTATTCTTCTGTTCCTGGCCCCTATGATGGTGTGCATCCAACAGTAGGAACTCAACAACCACAACAACAAACACAATAATTGACTGAACCAAAGTACAGTGAGCTTCATATTAGGTGAAAATAGATGGATATGAAAACAGGATTAAGAAAACCAGCATTCTAACTGTAGGCTTGAATAAGAAAACTCTACATTGAGATGCTTAATCTAAACCTTTCCTGCTAATAAATAAATTGGATATTTGTAAAATGAAAGAATAGGTCACTAGAAATATTCTTAATGACTAGAAGTCAAATGAAAGCTTTTTAGGAATTTTTATTCTGAATTCCCTTAGGTTTCTTTCCTTTTCTTTTTTTTTTTCAAAATGACTGGTTATTGGTTTGGTTATTGGTTTGAAGTATTATTTCAGAGACTGATTTAAAATTTTTTCTATCCACAAAAAAGAAACAATGGGCATTTTTAATTTTATAGAAAAGTGAAAAAAAAATATTAATCTGCAGCCACGCCAAAAAGGCAAACAAAAAGAGCAGCTTTTAATTAAATCTAAGGGCTGGAAGTCTTGGTACATTTTCTTCATTTCCCTCTTCATTCCTCTCCCAGCCAGTAGCTGAATGTTGCATTGTAACTGCTCCTCATCTGATTTACATTTTTCTCTCTTCAGAAGGAAGAATATTAAAAGTCACAATAGTATACCTTTTAGAAGAAAATTTTAATTACTGATCATAAGAAGTAATATTCATGCACCAAGTATGTTACATGATCTAAATTAAAACACTAAGTTGAATTTGCTCTGGGGGATGTTAATACCAGGTAATATAGATAAAGGGATATGTGGATATTTTCCATGTCCTGTGAGAGAAAATTCTGAGTTTCAACAGGTGAATATATTTCAGCATCTGAATTAAGGGGCCCTCTGTGATCCTTATTCTGGGGAGGTCTGTATTCTAGAAATGAGATCTAAATAATTGAATTCAATCGCAGATTATTTCTGATCTTCGACACCAAAGAAGGTGTGGAGGGTACTTCAAATCTCTCTTTCTTGGAGAGATTCTGTCCCTGGTTTATCATCAGGAATTTAGGCACATGTTTTAAAAAAAGACTAGAAAAACAAATTGCTTACAATTGAGTCTGGATTATGTTGCGATCCCTTTGTGTAATTGCTTTGATATCTGAATCTTCTAATCACTAGGCTCCAATTAGCAATTTTAATAAGGATGGCAGTTATTGAAACAAGAAGAGATCAATGGCCAGCCCAGCTTTATCAGCATGCCATGAAAATTAGAAATTCTCTGATTAGTGCTCTTAGGAAATACAACTCAAGCAACTTGAACAGAATCAAAACCCAGAGAAAACCATTAAGAATACTGTATCTGTTTCTACATAAGTGGAGAATTAAGAATTTTATTCAAATGAGTTATATTTAAAAAACT
Organism: Diceros bicornis minor; assembly: GCF_020826845.1. NCBI lineage: Eukaryota > Metazoa > Chordata > Mammalia > Perissodactyla > Rhinocerotidae > Diceros > Diceros bicornis. Next base: position 39,715,958 of record NC_080749.1, on the reverse strand, counting down.
AAAAAATATACATGGAAAAAATAAATGGGAGATCATGTGGCAAGAACATCTCTATAAAATGAAAGATGCAGTCTTTCTAATTACACTCATGTCATCAACGTGATCATTTTTGATTACCAGATCATACAAATGCATTATCCTTTACTATTGCCTAACCTACGATGTCTTACACAGAACGAATTTTCAATAAATATTGTTAAACTGATGTGTTTGTTATTCCAATTCAATATAGGAAAATCTGTGTGTGTAATATATCAGTAGGCTAAATAACAACAACAAAATATGATCTTTCAATACATGCTGAAAAGTCCATTGAAAAATATGCTTTCCTTATTTCGTTTAAATATAAAATTAGAGATGGAAAGGTTTTCCTATAATATAACTTAAAATATCTGTTTTGAAGAAAAATTGTCATCATGTTCAACGGAAAATTTCTACAAATATTTCTTATTTAAACTACATTTCCTTAAACTGAACTGGCCTAGGGTGATAAAACGAAAAGGGACCGTACTTATACTAATAAACACATTTTCTATTTCATCCAGTCTGGTAATGTTTTATCTCATCCTCCATCAAAAGTTCCCATACTCCTCCACCTTTGTGTATGGTATGTGTGCTTTTGATTCCAGTGACTATCAAGGTTTCCCTGCCTGTTGGTTACATCCACCATGGCCCATTCAGTCAGTTGTGGACCAGCCTCATCCTACTGCTAGACCTCCTACAGGTGCACTGGGAAGTTACTCTCAGTAGGCATGGACATCACCTCAGTGTCTCCATGCTCAATGCTTGGGAGACTGTTGCCCATGGCAGCTCATGATGATGCCAGATTCACTATCACTGGCCAGTGCTGGTATCACCACTTCCAAAGCTGGCACTGCAGCTGCTTCAAGTCACAGGGCACCAGCACCATGCTGGACAGAAGTTGCAAGAATCCCTCCCTGCATCCTTTTTACCACATCATGAAATTATTCACATTACCCTGACTTATACATTCGACAGATCATAGAACTTTCTGTGAGCAAACAATTTTTACTAATGATCAATTCTCTGTAGGATTAATGGGAAATGCAAATAAAAAGAAAAATGAGAAGTTTTTTTTACCTAATAAAGTATTATCAATGGAATTGTAAATTGGTGCATCTCTTTTGGAGCCCAAATATCTTTGAGGAATCACATTTGTACTTTTTTTTTGTTTTTTGGGAGGAGGACCAGCTCTGAGCTAACATCCAACGCCAATCCTCCTCTGTTTTGCTGAGGAAGACTGGGCCTGGGCTAACATCCGTGCCCATCTTCCTCTGCTTTATATGGGATACCGCCACAGCATGGATTAACAGGCGGTGCGTCGGTGCACTCCAGGGATCTGAACTGGTGAACCCCGGGCCGCCACAGCGGAGCGCGCGCACTTAACCACTTGCGCCACTGGGCCGGCCCCCACATTTGTACTCTTTAAACTAGTAATTTCAATTTGGGGAATTATTCCTGAAGAAATAGTATAATATGTGGGAAAGGTTGTATAATGAGGATGTTCATTACAGTATTATTTATAATTGTGAAAAATAAAAACAATTTAAATGCTCAAAAACAGGAGAATGATTATGTTCACTCTGAGTGAATCATTAAGTTAATGATGCCATAGCCACTCAATACAAAGATAAATATAGAAAAAGCACATAAGTGACTGAAGAAAATAAATAATAGTATGTCTCTATTATTGTCCATATGAATATGTAAAAGTGTAGAAAGGAATATATAAAAATTATATTTGTTATAATGATAAGGTTGTAGGAATAGTTTTTTTCTCTAATTGCAGCTTTGTGGAATTGCTGTTTTACTTTGTAAATTATGACTTCAAAATAAGGTAAAGGATAAGTTAATAAATGACTACTTGAGATTTTTTTGTTTTTTTTTTTTTGGTGGTGAGGAAGATTAGCCCTGAGCTAACATCTGTTGCCAATCCTCCTCTTTTTGCAAAAGAATATTGGCCCTGAGCTAACATCCGTGCCCATCTTCCTCCACTTTATATGTGGGATGCCTGCCACAGCATGGCTTGATAAGCAGTGCACAAGTCCGAGCACGGGATCCGAAACTGCGAACCCCAGGCCACCAAAATGGAGCATGCGAACCCAACCACTACACCACCAGGCCAGCCCCTTATGATTGTTTTTTAATTAAAGAAATTGTATACCTTCCCACACTAAGAGTTAGTCTTAACTCTGGTAGCCCGAACCTAGCCATCATCAATAACTGGCAAGTCACCAACTAATAAAAGTTCTATTGCTCCTAACATAGCACCCCTGAAGTCTGGCTGAGTGTCTTTCAAGCGCTCTGCAGAATTTCTTGACTTTTCCAATTGCACTTCATTTCACAAGATTGGCCAGGGCTCTTGGTCAATAAGGAGACACACGGATCCTCCTCCACGGGCTTTGCCTGATGTCTCTGAATCTCAGCCAGAAGGGAATGGTCACTATAATTGTGAATCATCCTCTAAGCTTCTGATGAAAAGTCAGCCTGAAATACTACTGCTGTAAACCATATCGCTGAGCTGTTGCAGATATTTAAATCACACTACACCAAAGGAGGAAGGAGTGCAGAAGAGAGGAGCTGTAATGTAATGTTTCAAATGACATCAGGATCATGTAAAGAGGTGATTTGTGGTTGTTGCTTCAGAGCAGCTTCAGCTGAGCCCCAGGAACTGGAAACTGAGAGACAGGTAACAGGTTCATGGGCGGGAAGCTCCAGCTGTGGCCGTCGTGGTAGGGAAATGTAAAAAGCAGTGCCAGGGCCCTCAGCCCACATTCCTGGGGTGCTGTGCTTTGTTCAAACATGCACAGACCCCAGACTGTCTACATGGACAGTGCTGAGCATATACCAGTAACTGTCCCCAAGATCTGACACTTGTGACAAGATGTAGATCAGATCTCTGCAGAGTGTGGACAGTCCGGGGATTAATAATTATTCTGAACACTAAGAAGACCATGAAAACCTGAGGTGACTTCTCTGTTACCTAAATCTCACCTCCTCCTTCTAGGTTCAGCTATTACTTCAGCTTTGCGATTTTCAAGAAAGTCACTTGGTCTTTCTGGGACTCAATTTCCTCACAATCTAACAAGGTCAACGACTAGAAAATTTCTATGATCGTGTCCAACTCCAAAATTCTCTGAGTCTCTGATTCAAAAACTTCCAACGTTCCAGGTCATGCTATGCTGCCTCCTCTTGAGCTTTCAAAGCACTTACTACCATGAACTTGCAACTTACTGTGAGGCTGATTTTTACTAACATGTGAATGTTTTCACTAGGTCCTTCCCAAATTGATCAGAAACTTACCCTCAGGGTCAAGTGTTCTGTAATAGTACATGTTAAATCAATGCTCACCGAAATGAATAAATTCATTGAAATGAATAAACGAATTATCATATTCTTTTGCATCTACATGCACTAATTACTTAAAAGATCAAGAAAAGAGAATATTACATTTGAAAAACTCACTCTTCCTTTGTCTGATTGGGAAACGTCACTGTGTTCCCCACGAAGCAGATTCTGAGACAAAGATTAATGTGAAGAAAGCATATTAGGACACACTCTTGGGATTAATACACTTGGGTGAAAGGAAAGAAGTAGGATGGATCAGAGAGAGAAAGAAGATGGACTAGGTGCAGTCACAACAGAGGACTCAACCAGTCCCAAGGGGAAAGCCTAGAACTGGGACAACCTCTTAGAATTTTCCCAAGTGGGAACAAGGAATTCAAGCATTTATACCCACTCCCCACTGTCCCAGACAGAACAATCACTGGATTCAGGATGCCCACATGAAGGGGGTGTGACCTTGGGTGAGGCTCTCCAACAGCAATTCCCAGAGAGGGATGACAGCCAAGGGCCAGTAGCTGGGGGAAGGAAGGATTTAGTGCTGTGTGGATGGGGTTGATGAGGGCAGGACAGCACAGCATCTAGTGTACAAAAAGATGGCCCATTCTATACCACACTTAATTCTTTTTTTTTTTTACAGAACCTTACTGTTAACTAAATGCTTTCATGCACCTAAGCCCCTTAATCCAGACAACAACTCTACGAAATGTGAATTACTGTCACCTCTAAATAACAGCTGACAGATGAGTGTTTGCAAGTGTATGTAAGGTGTCTCCTGAGGACTCCCAGAACTAGTGAAAGGAATTTGGAAGCCCAGGGATGTAGAGGATGAGTTGGATTCTCATAATCATGTACTGTGTGGTCCAAAGATAAACTGTCAATGATTACTATTATTGTGATCATTATTGCCCTCAGCCTGTTGTGACCCGGAAAAACTGGATTACAATAATAGTGTGTTCACTTTTTTGAACTGCCACCTCAGGACTTTTACATATGAATAGTTATGAAGTCCTGTTTTAATTGGATTTATTTATAAGATTTATGCAAGTCATATTTTTTTATAGTCTACCAACAGAACATTAATATTTATCCCATTATGGACTGAATGTTTCTGTCCCCCCAACACTGGTATTTGAAGCCCTAACTCCCAATATGATGATATTTGAAGGTGCGGCCCTTGGGAGGTAATAAGGTTTACATGAGGTCATGAGGAAAGCCCTCATGATGGGATTAGTGCTCTTATAAGAAGAGGAAGAGACACCAGAGCTCTCTCTCCATCACGTGAGGATGCTGCAAGAACTGAGCTGATTGAAAGCCCAAAAGAGGGCCCACACCAGGAACCGAATGTTCCGGCACCTTGATCTTCCCAACCTCCAGAACTGTGAGAAATAAATGTCTGTCATTTAAGCCACCCAGTCTATGGTATTTTGTTATAGCTGCCTGAGCAGCCTAATACATCCCTAAAAAATTATCATCTCTTGGTTTTTGTCTATCATTCTCATCTGATGGGGTTATATATTCTTGATTTTAATACCTAGAACATTACCCACTGTTCCTAGCTGCATTCCAAGTACACTTTGTAAGCCCACCTTCAATATTTTCATAAGAGTTTTTAACAAAAGGACAGGAGGTTATCAAGATTCCCCTTTAGTCTGACAACAACCCAGGGTCATATCTGTTCAACAAATGAACATTAACTTATAACACTTGACTTCAGTGTCTGCATCTTGTCATCTAAAATAATAGTCTCCAAATTGTTTTTAGCAATAAAACTTTATTCAAATAAAATCTGCTTCCAAATAGTAAAATAAAAATAGATAGAAGCAGAATCTCTCTGGCTCAAGTTGGTGGTGGGGCGAGAGGCCCAGGGCCTGCCTGCTTTGCCTTCCCTGTAACAACTGCTTTTGAGGGGCTCCTGAGGTGTCTCCATGGGCACCCACAGCCCTGCAGGGTGCAACAAGAAAATCGCTGCGCAAAAATATTGTCAGGCACATTGTCAAACGCCTTGCTAAAGTCAAGGTACTGGCTTCTCACTGATTTACCCATATAATAAATCAGACATGCACACACACACACTGTGAGTTTCTCGTGATTTGTCCTTGGTAACCCATGCCAATTCCAAGTAATCATTACTTTCTTTTACAAGTGCTCATAGAACATTTTTTTCCAGAGTATATTAAGGAAGAGTGTCAGGCTTGTTTTTCTATAGTTTCCAGAGTCCACATTTTCTGCTTTTTTAAAAATAACGTCTCCAGTCTCTGACACTTCTTCTGTTCTCCACCTGTAACACCTGTAAGTTCTTTGTGAATTCTGGTGTATAATTAATTTATCAAGGGCAACAGTTCTCAAAGATGACTGCATATTAGAATCCCTGGGGAAGGTTTTTAAAAAAGGCCCTGCCTGGGTCCTCACCTCATACAAATTAAATCAGAATCTCTGCAAATAGTTTTGAAAGGTTCTCTGGTGATTCTAATACGTAGCCAGGGTTGAGAATTAATGATCTAGATGCAGCTTACATTCATTTTATACTCACATGTTCCTTTATCATCCATTCCCTTTCCATAAGCTTTAATCTCTCTGTTCTTTTTCTCATTGAAGGGGCTTCTCCATAATTCAGAAGTAAAATCCAAGTTAAGCAGTTTTACTTTCTTTTTACCATTTGTTAACCCAAGCCTAAGTTATAGCCTATGCTTTCTGAGTCCTTTGATTATAAACATATTTAAAACTCCGTTTTAGTTAATGGCATTTTTCTCAAATCTCTGCTAAATAAAACAATTCCAATAATTTTTTTAGTCATATGATTTCTTTTATTTTTTATTTTAATCTCCCCCAGTTGCTTTTTGTTACCTCTGGTTTTATAGATTCCATACTTAACAAGAAAATTCCTTTGCTATATTGCAGTCATTGTTCAAGAAAGTTTCAGTGACAACCATGGCATTATCTTTTCCTTCTTGTGTTACAAATCTAAGTTCACTGTTTATCTGTTCTCTAGCATTGTCATATCAATATCGTACTCCACAAGTATAATTTCTAACTCTCTTTACTACATCTTCTCTTTAAAAATTGCTGGGTATGTCTTGCACTATTGGAAGACTCTGTATGAGTTTGGAATTTATAAAATCCATTTGTTTATGTGATTCCCTCTGTATTTTGTTCTGCAGTTCCATTTGGGCAATATTCTACTTTCCTTTAGGATTTCACGTTAAATCGTTTTTTACTCAATTATGCACACCATTCTGAGAAATATACTATACCTTCTCAGGAACCTATCAGTCTGGAAATTTAAGCTGTAATCCAGAAGACATCATCCTCTTCTTGACACCGTCTAGATAGCCAGCTATTCACATAACACATCTGCTTTTCTCTTTAAAACCATGACTGCCCAAATGGAAGAACAGATGACCAAAAATCCTTCCATTTCTGGAAATGCAAAAGATTGTGAAGTCCTTAGAAATCCACCCATCATACTCATCGTGGCTCTCCTATTGATTTCCCCGTGAAGGAGCAGAAGTGAGGTAGAATTGATTGAGGGGATGAGCCTGAGCAGATTTTCTTCTGGGGCAGAAAGCAATACACTTCCTGATGCATCCCTGCTAAGACACCAACACTGCGAAGTTAGAGTTACCAACCAACACGAAGAGATTCTCTCACTAGTGAGGAGATTTCTTCCCCAGGAGTGAATGTCTGCCACCCTGACTATTCAGTCGGGATTTGGGTTACTGCTTCTTTCTTCTGAGGGTCTGACTGTCCTCCTGGGAAGATCCTCTTACTTGATGTTTAAAATGGTAGCCACATTTTCTTTTTCTGTCTCACATTTCCATTTGCGAACTTTGAGACTCCAATTTGGATCCACATTTATATCCTCAAAATCCTTTTCGTACCGACTTTTTTCCTTCTTGTCCTCAAATCTTCCTTTTTCTATAAAATCAAGAAGGCACAGAACAATTCCATTGGTGTACAAATCCCTCCAGAAGGGATCCAGAAGAACATCTGTGGTTTCTCTAGCAAGCTGCACCCCACCCCCTGCTTGCTAAAATAGCAAATTACTGTGCAATCCCCTCAAAAAAATAAAAAGCCTAAGAATTTGCCATTCACCATTATTATTGAGGATTAAAGATACAGAATGGTACAATGGTCACATCCTGAGAAATACTGAACTGAGTGAAGGCTGAAGTCTCTTCAGCTCCCTTCAGTAAGAAGTCAAGAAAATGCAGGGCATACCCTGATTCCACACTTTCTACCTGTCGTATGTGACCTTGGGCAAATTACTTCACTTTTTCTGTCCTCATCTGTAAAATGAGGACATTCATAATCATGCCCACCTCAAAGGACTGTCACCAGGACTAAGTGATCTCATTTATGTCAAATACTTAGAACAATGCCTGGGACATGTTTGGAATTCAACAAGTCTCAGTTCTTATTGTTCATTAAGAAAGCATGACACAAATGGCCTGCACACACTTAAATCCAATATGCCAAATATTTCACACATCTCTCTAGCTGCTTCCTTTTCTGCAACATGTTCTGTGACCCCCCTCTCTGTACCACTGGGCACCTCTTGCCTTTTTTGTTTTTACTTTGGAGTCTTATTATTCCCATCTATAAGATAGGACTACAAAATTTGATTCAGTACCAAATAGGACTGTCAATACTGGAAAAAAAGTTCGAATGTTGCTTGCAGACCACAGAAGAAAGATGCTTCATTACATGCCAAGCAGCATTATTTTGATATTTAGTATGTTAATATAATTTCCATCAGCATCTTAGAAGGCTAGTTTATTTATGTACACAATTAGTGGAACAGAATGTGGGAAATGGTAGGCAGTGGTAAAACACAGGCCATTTGCCCGAGTGAAAGAAGGCCCATAAGTCACAAGAGACAGACTGAGATATGAAGGTCACTCACTTATTCATAGGAATAAATTATATTATACCATCAAGTAAGTTTCTTCAGCCAGTCATAAAGAAGAATATGGCTAAGTAATTTACTCGCAAATGATGGTTATAAACCACTCACAGTGTAACAAATCAAATTACATCATATACCCCACCTAGTCATGGTTACAGGGTTACCGAAGTGGGGGTGGGGAGCAGAGACTCAGCCGCTTTATTGGCTTCTCAATTCATGCAAATGACCACGCCCGTTCATGACTGAAGATCAACACAGAGTAGTTAAATTGCTCCTCAGGCCACAACCTCTCCCCTTTGAGTTCCTCCTTGAATATCAAGAATCCAACTCTGAAACTGACTACACAGACAAGGTGTCTGCCAGAGTTCTGCATGGGCTTTGTGTATTGCACTGAGACTGAGGCTCTGCTCACTACAGTCCCTCGTGGTGAACTAACTGGTGTGGAGGAGCAGATCTGGGCAGATGTAAGCATCTTTGGTTTGGGGAGCTGAGAGGAGACAGCTCCTAACAAAGTGAACAAAGAATAGATAAAGAATCATATGCAAATTAGGGTGAAGTTTCTGATCATTTATTCTCAGATTAAAATCACACACTCCTGGAGTGTACAAGCCTTGGAGGAAATATAGCCAAGATTCACTGCTTGCTGACTACAGGCTGGCCAATGGGGTAGGAATTATTGTCCCCGTTTTACAGGTGAAGGAACTAAAGTCCAGAGAGATTCATTCATTTGCCTAAGATTACACAACTCAGTTAGTGGCAGTGGAGAGATTTAACCCAAGTTTGTCTGTCTCCAAGGCCCATGGCTTCAAGGAGGCTCCAAGACTCTTTCTAACAGTTTATAATGCCTCTCCAGGTAATCTGTGATAACAAATGACCTTTCTTCTTGCGTGCCAACTCTGATTGGCAGTAGATCTGGTCTCAGCAGAAAGAGAGCCATGATGGGTTAAAAAATATACTGACAGAGAGTGAAGGTTTGGAGAATAGGGGTCACATGCTAATTGCTAATTGCTGCTTACCACCCATCATTTAGCCTAACCTCCCAATGGTGCAGATGGGGATCTGAGGTCCTGAGCCGTAAATTTACTGGCCCAGATCCTGTGGTATCAAGCAATAGAGTAAAAGTTAAAATCCACTTCTGCTGCCTGAGCACAGATCTTTTCCCACTGCCCCAGGTCCCTGGTATTAAGGAATGATAGGATTGTTTGCACACCTCCTCTGACCTTACTCTGTGCTGAGTGCTTGTTGATAACTAGTACTTCTACTAGTTACCCAAGACATTTAGCATAGTGTCTTTCATCAAAAATAATAAGGCAATTTTTTATTGTTGTTGTTGTTAGTGCCGCAGAGTGGATTCCAACTCATAGCGACCCTGTCGACCCTCCAGAGCGGAACCTTGCTGGTGTTTTTGCGCCATCCTCTCACCTTCCAGTGCTAAATCAGCCAATGCTCCCCTGTTATTCATAGGGTTTGCATGGCCAATTTTTTTGGTAGTGGGTGGCCAGATCCTTCTTCCTAGTCTGTCTTACTCTGGAAGCTCCATTAAACCTGTCCACTGTGGATGACCCTGCTGGTACTTGAAATACTGGTGGCATAGCTGTCAGCATCACAGCAACACGCAGCCACCACAGTAGACAACTGACAGAAAGGTAGTGTGTTTCTTTGACCCGGAAACGAACGTGGGCCACAGTGGTGAGAGCACTGAATCTTAACCACTAGACCACCATGGCTGGTTAATGCATCTTTACATCACTATTTTTGTGCTAATGTATTTTTGCTTAACTAAAGATACACGTGTTTTTATTATTAAAAAATCAAAACCGTACAGAAGTAAAAAGGGTAAAAAGTAAACTCCCTTCATTGTCTCCCATTCCTTTCTCCTTCCCAATATGACCACTCTTAACACTTTGGAGTCTCCTTGAAGAACTTTTCTACCTGGTTATAGACGTTGTAGATGTTCATATACAAATATAGAGATTTAAGGCTTCATTTAAATGTGGCCATAGTACAGAAACTACATTGCAACCTACGTTTTTTAACTTCATAAATATGTCATATTTCTACTTCTTTATGTAGTGACTTTTCAAGTGCTATACTGTAAAACCACCTATTGAGGGAATGTGACATAATTTGCAAAAATGTAGATGGACATCCTCTAAAGTTATCTTTACTCAAAAAGAATACACTGAATGGTTTAACCATTCTGTGTTCAGGCTACCTATAAGGAAAAACAACTTTTAGAAAACATCCGTGATGATTTTAGAGATTCTCAAGCCAAAATCCTAAGATTAACTTCTGCCGTGTCCCTCCTCCTCACACCCCGTTCCCTGATCATCAACTATTTCCTTCAATTTTATCTCCCAAATAGCTCTTGAAACTTTCCACTCCTCTCGTTCCCCACCACCTCCACCCTAGACCAGCCTACGGTCACCACTTGCCTGGTCTACAGCAGTGCCTCCCAGACAGTCTTCTTGTTTCTTCTGTAGCCCCTTTTAGTCCATTCTCTATTCCGCAACTAATATATTCTTTTGTAGCAAAATCAATTTATTGTATTCTTCCAACAATAAGAGCTCTTTATTTCTTTCGAAATAGTTAACAATTTTCAATTTTCAACCGGGTCTCACCCCTGCATTTCCAGACAAACTCCTGAATGCTTTAATTTGCAGCCAAATCAAGACCCACATGGATTGAAAAAGTACATCACATTGTTCCAAGCTCCAGAAACTTCTCTTTTCAGGAGTATTTCTGGGTATTCCATTTTATGGGGAACGTTGATTCAGGCAACTGACTCTTTCCCATTTGTGTTGAGGCAGATTTTTTCTTTTTCCCTTGTACTTTAAAGTGTTGTTAACCTTCAAGGGTTATCTACTCATCTCATAACATTTTGCATAACAGTATGAATTTTAATTCTTCTTCTGAAGCATGAGAATTACACCCATTGTCCACAATGGCTAAGAAGAAAGTATATGTACATGTATAAACATATATACCCATTATTGCTAAGGACATGTCATTTATTATTGATTTTCTTCTCAGGAAGCATCCATTATCTTTCATTTATTCCCACAAATTGACTTGATCAGACTTTGAGCAGCAGGTTAATAATGACTTCTGTTTTCAATGGAAAGATTTGGAAACTTACATTTTCTAGTTCACAACCGGACTCCAGTAACACCCTGCTTTCAGGCTTGTCCACAATGCCTGCCCATTTGACCCCAAAAAGCAGTATTCTAAAACCAGAAGTGGCAACAGGAAACTAGCAACTAACAACCCATAAGGAGCAAGAACCAGCAGAATAAACCTGTATTTAGAAAGAAAGCAGTTTATTATATCCTGCTGAAATTATTAAAAGTAGAAAACTAATGCATATCTTCCAAACACATTGATAAATTATTCTCTCAAATCCTTGATACAAACTTACATCAGCTGTGGGTCCCCTCAAAGGTCTCATGATAGGAAGTTTCTTTTGTTTTGTCATGAAATTACTGCAATATATTACTAGAGCCAGATATTTTTTAATATTAGAAGAAATGAGTTCACTGCCGAGCAGAAACTATACTTTAGAGCAGAGGTTTGCAAACATTTCATTCTAGTATTGCCAATGAATTTTGTTTAATTATGCACACCCTAGAACATTTTTGACATATAATATTTTTTCATATTATTAATTGCAAAAGATGTCATTTCTGGCACATTATAAATATTGATATTTTAAAAATAAAGTGTTCTGCCACTCTTTTAGATATTTTTAATGAAATACAAATATCATAATGATTTGAGATCCATAACTATCCGGCAAAAAAATAAACAGTTGGAAATTTTGTTCTACCTTTTTCTCCTGAAATAGTGTTTTCGTTTCATTTCCCCTACAGAATATTATCCTAAAGTAAGATATGCTACGCTGGAAAAATCTCTTATTGATTACCCTATCACAATTCTCTGCAAAAAAAAAAAATATATATATATATATATAATTTACTTTAAAAAACTTTCTATGACCATAATGCTTGAGTTAAAATAATAATGTACAATGCACATAATGCATACAGTTAAAATATTTCTTCTGGGTTTAGTTGCCATTACTTTTATTATTGTTAAACAATTTATTAAAACCTCAAAAATATAAATATTGATAAACAATAATCCTAAGAAGCAAAATTTTACTGTAAATCCATCACTTAATAAATGAATGTGGGATGCTTATGAGGCCTGGGTTCAAGGAATTGTCCAATTGGCCCTTGTGTGGTATCAGGGCCTTTGTACTTAATGGCAGTGCACCACTGGAAAATTCCAAATATGGGGTAAGCCTTTCTTTTGGGAAGTTTGAGAAGGGAAAGAAGATGGGCAAGGGCAAACCAGACCATTGGTAACTTCCCAGGCAGTTTGGGGAAAGAAAACACATGGAATACTAAGAACCAAAAATCGATTCCCTTAAAATTATTTATAACCATGTACCCCTTGGAAAGTCTTTGTGCATCCTGTTTGAAGACCACTGCTTTAAAATATTGATAGTTCTTCTCCTCCAATAAGCCTCCTCAGCTAGGCAAAGATGACCAGAATGTGGTACCATCGGTTTACCTTTCTGACTGCGTGTATCTGTTTGAATTAGATTGAACGTGCTCTCCAAGAAATATATATTTTCTTCATTGTTATGATCCTTCCACACTATTAATACAAGGCCATGCACTTTATGGATATGAAATAATAATTTATTAATAATTATTCTGAGATAATCTCATCATTTAGAAATTTAGCTTATGAAAATCTATGAGTTAAAAAAAAACAAAGAGAGAGTAAGGAGGAATCCTTTGGATTATGACCGTAAAAGCCAAAATCGGTTGATATTTAATACATTTAAAATTATTTGTCCACTCTAACTATCGTACGGACGTCACAGACACAGATATTCCAGTTATATCCTAGGTACGACGCAATGCTAAGCAAAGTGAAAAAGTCAGAAAATAACAGGGCAGAGATTACAGCAAGGGTACAGTTGGAGGAGGGGGGAAAGCAGCTCCTACAGAATAATGGGTTTTAAATTGGAGGTCTTTACTTAAAACCCTCAGGAAATAAAAAGAGTCAAAAAAATAGAGAGAGAAAATTGCACAGGGGTTATATTACTTAAAAAGACAATCTCGTTTCTCTTTCAAAAATTGCTGTATTTTTTGGAAGATGCCTTTGACAATGGATGTCATCATTTAAGGATCATTGCTCAATAAAAGAGTGGTCAAGAATTCTGAGTTTTATGGCACTTAAATGTTGCTGCCAGTTTATAGAAAGTGGTGCAGTTTTGATCAATTTGATTTAAGGAACTGAAAACTCAGAAATGTAAATTAAGAAATTAAATTAATTCTCAGTTGCTGTTACTTTTTATTTTGCAATCAGAAACTTTTTTTAAATATTATTTTGAAGAAATAGTCAAATTAAAACTTTATTGACTCTAGAATCCTAAATGAAATTGTGCAATGTGTCTAAAAGGAAAACAGGCTACTGCCTTCAGCGGTAGGGAAAACAAGCAACCAGAGGGCAAATCTCTCCATATCATTTCATTTTTACACATTCATTAATGAGAATCCTCTTAATATTGATAGTATATGCTAAAATCATTGTCTGAAATAGTTTTTTAATGTCAATCAGAAAAGAAAAGAATACTGTGTTTTAATTTCTTGTGTATGTATGAATTAAATAGGTATTACATCGATAGACAAGAACTCGAGCTCAGTCAATGTTCCATTCATGATGATTGTAATAAAGACATGAGATTAACAAAAGTTTATGCATTATTTCCTAAACAGATGTATAAATGGAGCCTTGTAACATAAATCTATTATTTCATGAATCACATGCCTGGTACACGGTATTCTCTCAGTTTTTTAAAAAATTAATAAATTATTTTTCCTATAATCATTAACCTGTTTAATCTGTAGCTGTCATATATGCATTAAAACAAGGTTACAAAATTCAGTAGACAGTAAAGTCACAGTTTCAGGTGAATTCAAGCTATAGGATTTTATAAAATGAAAACAAAAGTTGGAGTAAGGGAGAAGTCAGAATGGCAACAGCAGTCCCGTGACTGATATCACCCATGCTTCACCCAGTTTCATGGTGCTTAATACTTTTGCTCCCTTGGTAGGCAAAATTGGATTGGATGAAAGATAAATATAAGACATGAAGAGGATAAGAGCCAGAGTCTGAGAAAAAAGGAGAGGGGATGCAGAAAGAATTAGGCAAAGGCTACAGATGAAGCCCAAAGAGAACAGCAGAGAATTTGAGCTATTTCTAGCGAATATTCAAAGTGGGAAAGAAGTTAAACAAAGTCAAACTGTTTTCTTCTGTTTATATTTCATTAAAGCTTATTATTTAGGAGAAGGCCTATGACTTACATTGAAATTTTGGTGGTTGCTTATTCCAGACTGGGATAATAGCCGACATTTTGTAGGAGTTTCTATGAACCAGGCACTCAGATCATTATTTTACTCACATCATCTCATTTAATCCTCACAACTACTCTAAGAGATGGGCAGTATAATGATCCCCATTTTATGATTATGTGACTGGGGCTAGAGGTATTACTTAACTTGTTATGATCAGGTCATGTAGCTAGGTTAAGAGTCTGAAGTCTTGCTTCAGACTCATTTTTTTTTAAATCCAAATCTTTTAAACCTCTAGGTTACTGAAACTGCAAGATAAGTGAAATTTGAAACCACCTTTGAAATCCAAGTGCAAATTTCATTTACTAATAATCACCAGTGGATTCAATTAAAGTACAAAGTCCTAATTAAACAAATAATTAAATGTGCACGGTGTGAGCAGAAGAATATTTTGTAATTTTTTCCCACATTCATTTTCCCTAATGAAGACATTTAGCTAGGATTTTAGCCTTGACAAATGCCGTATGAGCATATAAACATCTAAACACATCTACATATGTTTTCAAATAAATGTATATAAATATCTACACGTACATTGAGATAAATATATGTAGATAAATGTATGTGAGGATACACTTACAGACAAATAAATAAATTTGTATGTAAAAAAGGTTTTACGTCTTTTATATATGTCAGTCCCCAAATCAATGAATAGATTAAAGGCAAACCAAATTTTAAAAATCCAACATAATTTTGGAAGAAATCATCAAAATGATTTAAAATTTCATCCGGATAAATAAACAAAGAGAAAAAGATTACTTGCTTTCTTAGGCATTAAAATGTTATACAGCTTAAGTAATTAAAACATTGTGATGAAACTGATCTATGAAAGAAAATAGTAAGGCAGCAGTCACCGGTGTGCGTACAATATGTGATTAAAGAAAATATCACGGACCAATGGAAGAAACCTAGATTATTTATTAAATAATACAGGAGAAAGAGACTATTTTTGGAAAATAAACTGTTGCATTCATGAAGGTATAAAGAAGTTAGAAAATTCAAAAAATACTAATACAGTAGCTCTGAAATATAATAAAACACCATTTTTTTTAACAATTACAAGTTGATTAAATTTTTAATCAAAGATTATAACGTTTTTTTCCTTTTTAACTAAATTCACATGGGTGTACTTAATCTCGTGTTCTGCATAAATCTTGGACTCACTAAACAATATTGTTTATATAAGAATTAAGGAATATTTTTCAGAATATATCATCTTTTTCAGTTGCAATAGTCTCTAAAACTTATATATAAATATATTATATATTATATATTACATAATATATACAAGTATATTCCTTGTAGCTGTCATTCTCTGCTACACTTTATTACAGAAGGAGGCTACTTTTTCTATTTTCTTAGAGGAGAGGCTACCCAAATTTAAATTTGGGATGCTAGTAAACAATGTTGAATTTATAGCTGCATTCAGCCAAACACTTTAACGCCACTAGACCTCTGAGTATGTCCATCTTCCCTGCTACAGATGCAGACAAAACAGAGGATAAGGAATGCAGGCCCTGTGTTGCACTGCCCAGGCCCTTTTAAGATGGGTATGTCTTTAAAATATCATTGAGAGATCTTTTATTACTGTGGGTTCTGTTGAGATTGTTACCCTATAGAGAAATGCTTACAGAGACGTATTTGTCCTTCCCTGCAGAAACACAGTTATTTGAAATGATTGCAATTGTGAATGGATATTTCTTGATATACCGGATTAGGGAGAATATTGGTTTTGCCTAAAGCTTCATTTCTCCCTCTTCTCCTAAAGAAACTTTCCTTGATGGGGCTGGTAATTTTAATTGTGGTTTCTGAATATCAAAAGCATGTTTTATAAAGTATGTCTCTTTAACCCAAGTTACTATCTTTGTAGCTTTATTTTCTGCATGTTGTCATAATGGCAATTTTGTTTTTTGAATTATGAAAATTTTCAAACATATGGAAAATATGAGAGGATTGTATAATGAACACCCATATATCCATAATCTAATGTAATCTAGACTTAAAATTTATTGATATTCTGCTTTTCTTGTTGTTGACGTATTTTATACCACTTTCTCCAAACTTGTTAGCTGCATTGTTTTGTAAGGAAGAGCTTTCCTTCATCAGCTGTAGCTATCTGGTTATCCTGAAAGACAGTTTCTACCGGAAATGCAAGATAAATGCTTGACTCTTTCTCTTTGATGACCACATTTCAGAGTAAGACGTTGGTGTTCAAGTCATCTCTAATAGTAGCAATAAGGGATTTTATTTTGTTGTTTGCTTTTTTCCAAAGCATAATTACAGGTTCATAGATTTTTATATATTAAATTGTATAAATCAGTTATAGTTACTATTCTTTTCGATGCTTAAATTATTTGACTTTGGGCAGTAGTAGCCCAACGATTTTCTTCTGGCTTGACTATCTGTTTCTCATGGGGTGGAAGGCATGATTTGCTGGGAAGGGCTGCAGTCACAGGGAGCAGGAAATTGGGCATTTAGTGAAGGCTTAGAGGTGGAATGATATGCAACATAGTCACATTTTCCAAACAGATGGCAAGGAGAGAAAGCTGAGATTAAACCAGAAGGGAAATACACAGCTTTATTTTGACATGCTACTTTCTTTTCTAGATGCTAAGAATGATTTTTAATGGATACCTATAATTATTTTGTTTTGCTACCCATTAAGTTGGAAAGAAGTTCCTTGAGTTCAACTCTTTCATTCACATTTCTATCTGGATTGACTGGAGAAGTGTAAGCAATCTTATGACTTTTTGGTTTCTCAAAGTTAGATGTTTTGCAATGGAAAAATATCCCAAGATAATGTTAACTATTTTCCAAGAAATTCCAAAGTGTTTTCTGAATTTGTTGTCAAATAAGTGCCAATGAAAATATAACTACAACTTTTTGTTTCTCACTAAAAATTTTATGTTCGGTTTCAAACCCTTTACAACAATAGTTAGTTTTCAATACTTAGGCAGGAGAAAATCAAACTATTTGGGCCATTTGATCTATCAGTATTAGAGAAGTGGATATTTTCAGTGCAGAGAAGTGTAACTCATTTGTACAATTCAATTAAATTATAAGACTAAAAACTGAAACTAAATTCCAATCATCTGAAAACTAAGTACTAAAATATTCCAACCTTCAGAGAAATATGAAATTGGGAAGAATATTTAATGCTCATTAAATTTCCTTTATTTGTGTATCTTCTTTTATAGAGCATAGGAGATGTTGCTGCTATTATGATAACCTACTGCCACAAATAACAGTTATTTTCCAATTCACCAAAATGAGATTGAGATAAAGGAAATCTAAGGAGTAAGACTCCCACAGATCTGACTGAAAAATGGAGAGATTTGGTCCCTTACAGCATGGACCTTCAGTGGATTATTATCTCCCCAGTGAAGTTTCAGGAGATGTGTGTTTGAGCCTTGGAAGAGGTAGCTTGCATTCATTATTAGCAGCAATAGTAATAAAAAAAAAAGTGTCAACACATTGTATCACCACATTCTGTTCCTAACATTTATAAATACAGTCTCTAAACTACAAATAATTTACTCTACATCAAATGAAACTAAACCAAACAAATAAAAACAAAAAACTTATTTATATTTTATTTCTTCCCTTTTAAAATTCTCCCTACTTTTAAAAATATGTGTATAAAAGGATTGATTGAACGAGACGCTTTAAGATGAATTCATGTAAATAATATTCTTCTTTTGGCAGAAACAGAAGGGAGAATGGAGAAAAAGATAAAGAAAAAGAGGAGACAATCTGCCACAGGTCAAGCAGATGGGCCGGCACTGTATTACTTAATCCAACAATACCACAATAAAGTTAGCCACCACTTTTTTATTATAGCATATTGGTACTTCTAAGAACACTAACAGTGAGAAATAAATGAACATGACTTCAGATGCTGCAGATGACAGTGGGACGCCGGGTTTAATTCACTCTTATGAAGTCTTCTTGAATTGTGTCACTTGTAGAGTTTGTACTTGACTTTTGGAAACATAAAATGTTCTTGCCACTGAGAACTAATTAAGAAATCTGGCCCTCTGTGACTGAGCTCATTTTGTTCAGGTTGACTGCATGTTCAAGTTTGACTCAAGATGCTCATCTAATGTATACTGTGACCAACTATTTCAGTTGGATTAAAATAATTGCCTAACTCAACATTGTTCTGATACATTCCGTAGGAATGGCATTCAAAGCCCTTGACTGAGACTGCTAGCAAATCACCACTCCAGGTTTCTAAGAAGCTTGAAGTGCAAAAGTTAAAGTTGTACTTTGAAGTTAACTCAGAGTAATCCCAGGCTACCATTAGCAAATAAAGAGGAGTATGTACCTTGCAGCAGGTAACAACATGGATGGATCTCACAGGCATTAGGTGAAGTGAAAGAAGCCAGACACAAACAGTAGGTGCTTATGATTCCACTTATATGAAGTTCAAGAACAGACCAATTTAATCCATGCTGACAGAGGCCAGAATGAGAAATGGGTATTGACAGAAGAGAGGCATGAGGGAAACTTCTAGGACGATGGTAATTTTCTATATCTTGATATAGAATGGCAACTTGAGGTGTATGTACATAAAAATTCATTGAACTCGGTACTTTGTGCAATTTACTGTATGAAAGTTCTACTTCAATGAAAATAACCAAAAGAATTTTGCAAAAGTATCTAATTAAGTTTAAAGTGATTAAAAACAAAATAAGTACAGATTTATTGGTCAAAGGCCCCAAATAGTTTCATCTTTACAATGCTGTCATTTGACTATTGTTAAGTAGGTTTAAGCATTAGATTCTGGATTCAGCATTGCCTTCGCTGCTATACAAACTCAACAAAGGCATCGAGGCCTAGGCCGTCTAAGCAAATTTAGCACATCAAGCTCCTGTGTTTCATTGTGTTGGGTGTGTTTCGAGCAGAGAAGCAGGAACATCAGGTCTTCCCTGAGGGAGGGCCACAACCACAAGCCTGGCCTCAGGAATTCACTCATGAGATAAATATTTTCTAGTGCTTTCTGGGAGCCAGATGCTATTACAGGCACAGGAGATACATACATGAACTACTAAGACAAGGTCCCTGTTAAAAGAGACGAGAAGGAGACAAGTGATTTAAACATAAATTAGATTAGAGAAGAGAAGGAGACAAGTGATTTAAACATAAATACACAAAATACTCTCAGCTAGTGGTATGTGCTAGATGGGGAGTGGCCATGTAGAGGGGGTGGTCAGAGAAGGCTCTCTGAAGATGTGACATCAGATCAGTGACCCGAATGATGAGGCAGAGCTAACGATGCAGAAAGCAGAGAAACTGAACCAGGTAGAGAAGGCAGTCAGTCAAAGCCCTGAGGAGAGAAAAAGCTTATGTTTGATAAATACAAAGACCGGGGAATAAGTGGAGAGATTGTGTAAGGAAAAATAATAGAGGGTCTTACAGGCCATTTGACAGAGTATGAATTTGATTCTAAATACAATAGCAAATCCAAGAGTTCCAAGGGAAGACATGGTACAAATGGAGAGAAGTTAAACTTGAGACATATTTGGAGGTAGAACTGATCAGCTACATATGGATTAAATGGTGGAGAAGAGGGAAAAGGAGAAATTAAAAATAACCGCTTTGTTTTAGGCTAGAGCAACTGAGGGTGGTAGTGATGATGGTGCCATTCACCAAGATGAAGGAGATTTGGCAGATTAACAAAGTTAAGGGAAACAAGAGTTCATTTTGGACAGATTGACTTTAAGCTATCTTTCAGCCATCTCACAAATGAACATGTGTGACTTCAATGGACGAAATAGTATGACTTGAAGAAGTTCAAAATCGTTATCTAGGTGGAAAAACAACTTCAAGTTTACACCTGAAAGTAGTGGGCCAATTGTATTTTCTTTGAATAGTGAGGATAGAATTTTGAGAATCAAATATCAGGGATATTTCCAATATCATCCTGCTGAATTCCTAAGACAGTCACCTCTAGAAGCAGTGATTGAAAAGGGAATATATTCATCCATTCCATTGTTCTATCGTGTGGCAAAACATTTCCAACTATTTGGAGGATTGCTGAGTGAAAAGTTTTGGAAATTTTCAAAACCTAGAACTAGTAATGGTGCTATAAAACAGTTGTAATATACAGTCTGCCTACTGGTACTATATTTTTAATCAAATTAAAATTTAAATCTGTTGGCTCTTTGGCCAAGTATTATCACTTCTATTAATTTATCCAAAGAATATTTGCATAAGTGCTTAAAGATATTTATTTTAGCATTGATTTTTAAACAATTCTAATATACATAACCAGAAGATTGAGTAAATAAGTTATAGTTTCTAACACATAGTAGAATAGTATACAGCCAATAAAAATAAGAAAGATCTATATATACTGACATGAAAAATATATAAAGTGTATAGGTAAGTGAAAATGCAAGTTATAGCAAATACAGTCTAATCTCATACTGAAAAATTATTCTGAAAAAAAATCAGATTGTGCTTAATTTTTTCCCTTGATTGGTATATTTCCATGATGTATAGATTTTTGCAGTAATCACATTACTTTTGTAATGGAAAAGAACCATAAAAATATTTTTCAAAGCCATCCAATGTAGAACTTACATGAAGTAGAGTACTTAAAACTTTGCCCTTCAGTATTAGGAATGCTGAAGTCAAAGTCACAAGACACAATATAATTTTGAGAGGATTGTGGCTTTTGCTAAAAAAATTGAGTTTTGAGTATAAGCTTGAAACTAGATTTAGAAGAGATGTAGACAAGATCTATGCTTAACACTTGAGCATCCCCCTTTCTCCTCGATCTGATATAATTTCTGCAGATCAGACTGTTGTCCTAGCTGAGACTTCACAAGGCTCAGAGTTTTTCTCAAATGTTAAAGGGTATTGGGAAGGAGAACACCTAATTTTCTGGGTTTTATTATTTTATACAGGATTGTAGAGATGGGCCAGAAAAAGTTTATGTAACTTCACATAAAAGGCTCACATCATTAAAGTTATTTTGAAGGGAAGAATGTATCATAGAAATGTCAATTCTCCCAAAATTAATTTATATTTCTCATGCAATTCCAGCTAGAATCTCAAAAGAGCTTCTTTTAACTAAATTTCTTTTGGAAGAGTAGCGGTCTGAGAATATTAGGGTTAATTATGAAAAAGGAGAATAGTGGAGGAGGACCTGGTTTTCTAGACAATAAAACATACTATAAAGCCATTATATTCAAAAGAGTATTTTCTTGACTTGAGAATAGAAAAAAGACCACTGGGGGCCGGCCCCGTGGTTTAGCGGTTAAGTGCGCGCGCTCCGCTACTGGTGGCCCGGGTTCGGATTCCAGGTGCACACTGACGCACTGCTTCTCCGGCCATGCTGAGGCCGTGTCCCACATACAGCAACTAGAAGGATGTGCAACTATGACATACAACTATCTACTGGGGCTTTGGGGGAAAAAAAAGGAGGAGGATTGGCAATAGATGTTAGCTCAGAGCCGGTCTTCCTCAGCAAAAAGAGGAGGATTAGCATGGATGTTAGCTCAGGGCTGATCTTCCTCACCAAAAAAAAAAAAAAAAGATCACTGGAATTGAATAGAGAGTGAAGAAATAAATTCCAATATACTCGACATATACTTCATTTCAATATAAAAAATGCATTATAAGTTAATAAATGGTGCTGTCATAACTGGCTACTCACCTAAGAAAAATAAATGTGGATCCCTACCTCATCACATGTATGAAAATAAACCTGAGATAGAGTAAAGACTTAAATGTAATGCATAAAACAATAACAAGCTTGAAGAAAATTAGTATATCTATTAAGTAAGGGTTGGAGAGCTGTATAACAAAGACAGGTAACCCAAAAACTATAAAAGACATATTGGACTTCATAAAATTAAAATATACTTCTATTGCAAAAAAAAAAAAAGACCAAAAGACAATACTTGAATGCATATAAAAAATCATCTGTTTAAAGTTAATTTTTTTACAAAACCAACCAAGCCCAATAAAAAATAAAATGAGCCAAGGGGATAAATAGGCAATTTAAACAGGAGTTAATCCAAATGGTCAGTAAGTATATGAAAGATGGTAACATTCAAGCTAAAGAACCAATAAGCTACTACATGGCTAGTATTAAAGAGTAATAACTAGTACTTCTTGAGAAATATGTTGTAACAGGCAGCCTCCTACACTGCAGTAGACATGTAAGGCATAGAATTAGTGAAAAATAAAGTAAATGATAAGTACCCATGATATGACCAGCATGTGTGATATACCATAAATATATATGTATATGTGGAAAAGCGATATGTTGAAAAGATGGTCACAAAAATATTAATTATGGTTATCTCCAAACAGTGGGATTTCAAGTGAGTTCAGCATTCTTCTGATACTTGTTGAATATTTTCTTTTTTTTACAATTTGTATAATGCTAAATCATCCATTAAAATTTGTGATAAAATAGACTCTTATGAAACTCAAAAACCATCCAAATATACGCTTTTTTTTTTTTTTTTTTGCTAGGAAAGATTCACCCTGACCTAATATCCATTGCCAATCTTCCTCTTTTTTTTTTTTCCTCCCCAAAGCCCCAATGCATAGTTGTGTATTCTAGTTGTAACTCCTTCTAGTTCTTCTATGTGAGCCGCTGCCACAGCATGGCTACCGACAGATGAGTGGTGTGGTTCCGTGCCTGGGAACTGGGCCCAGGCCGCTGAAGTGGAGCGTGCTGAACTTGAACCACTAAGCCATCAGGGCTGGCTCCATTATACACTTCTTTCAACCTTTCCTTCCCTACGTTCATGTCTAAGTCAAGTTTGGTTGGTTTGGCTTTATTTTAATGGAGGTGAGAGTGGAGGAGGGGGATTAGAAATGAGAAAACAAGCTTACCAACGAACAAGGGCGACAGGATGTCCCTGAATGAGATCCAGATAGAACGACACAGTACAGCACTAAAAGTTTCCATTTCATCCCTTCACATTCCTATTTTAGTAACCTTTGACATTTGAAGAAACAAAAGCCTGCAGTCAATTTTGCTCTTCTCTTTCCCCAGGGCCTTCTACAATAATAGTCAGAGAATATTTGTACCACTGGCAGCAATAACAGCCTCTAACCTGCCTTCCCTTCTCTTTCTTTGAGTCCAAGAGAAGACAACAGAATTCAGGAACAAGTGAGTCTTTTCTTTGACATTTTATTTAAGATTCATCCTCATTGTATTTTAGATTTACGGGCCCCCCCAGCCTCACCCCAGTGTCATCCACAAGCTGAAATCTGGTGTTACACCATCTACCCGGCTTGCTTAGTTGCTCATAAAGACTAGTTGTCATTAGGCACAATGTGGGCTACAATGTAAGCCTGTGTTACTAATAACAAGTGGGCTGTAGAGCATTGAGAGACAAGAAGTGCCCTTTATTCCCATTTATGTTACCGGAAAAATAGACATACATAGACCCAGTGCCATGTGAAGTTTTTGAAGGCAATAAAAGTGTTTTGAATTCCTAGACATCCTACGAGTTTCAATTTTATAAAATGTGCCATCTATTTTCTTCCTTTTCCCTCAAGTCTTTTAGCATCACACATTTAAGCCTGGCTTTTCCTTGTCTAGAGGCCAGGGAGGGTTCCCAGCATATGCTTATGCAAGAAGAAGGATGTTTGCCTTCTTTCCAACCTTGCCCCCGCACTCTCATCATGCAAAGCTGAGAAGCAGAAACACTATACAGATTCTCCAGAACCTTCTGTGTGCAAATTCCAAAAGAGTTTAGAGTTCTGAGGAGTGTTGTAAGCACACAGAGAATCAGGAAGCATGCCCCTTCCCTAGCCAAGTGTTCCCAAGGCAAATCCCTCTGGTCTCCATGGATACCTTTCACTATGGCCAGAATGTGACCCATTGACCTCTCTCCTCATTGCTGTACACAAAAGAAGCCCGTGAATACAACAGCCAGGGCTGTGCTCAGTCCTACTGTTGAACAGTCACCTGTTGATTCAGGAAGCTACCAGAATTTGTCTTAGTTCAATATATATTTATTGCATGTCCACTGCATGCAAAATTCTTCACTGAAGATAAAGAGATGAATAAGCCAAGTTCCTGACCAGGAGGGGATGGTTTTCTGTTCATATAGTCAGATAAATAACAAAATAGTAAGACATGATAACTACTGTAATAGAGGCATATTCAAAGTTTGATGGAGCATAGGGAAGGAGCGATTTAGTTTTTCTTCCTGGGACAGGAAGCTGGGAAAAAGAGGTGGAGAACTTTAGAGAGAGGTAACATTTGAGCCAGGTTTTAAAAAACAGGAATGTATATAGCAGAGAAGTGGAGTAAAACGAGGGCTGTCTAAGCGGCAAGAAGATCACATGCAGAGATAAGCAGCTTGCCAGGGCAAGGCGTGGCTCAGTGGTGAGTAGTTCTGTGTGACTAAAGTGTGGGGCAAACGTGGGAAGGGCCTGGAATTATTGACAGCTACCAGGTTGTGAGCAGTCTCCTCGCCTTGTTAAAGAGCTGTCATAGGCTTTTTAGGAAGGATCAGATGTAAGCAGATTTTTAGAAATAAAAGAATGGCTACAAGGGGGGAGAACCAATCAGAATGACAGTGGGGGTGTGGTGCCGAGTTATTGGTGGCTGTTGGAGTCAGAGAAAAGAGCCTAAGAGATAGCAGAATTCCATCAGGTGGAAATGATGGAAGCCTGAACCAACCTCAGGTGAAGGTAATAGGACAGATGGGGAAAATATTTGTAAATAGAGTTGGTTTAACTTGGCAACTAAGGGTAAAATAGGGGTGAATGGAGACAGTAGCTTTATTCCCTTTGTTGGATTGCCAATGTTTGAAAAACTCTATGATGATTTCTTCAACTCATGATACAGCAAGATTTATGTTTTGTATATCTTGGGGAACTGGGAGACTATTATACTGACTTAGATTAATTTTGATAATTCAATCATGAACTTTTCACTCTTTAGTTGATATAGACAATATTTATAACTTTTGGCACTGTGCATTATAATTAATGTGACTCTTTTATGAAAAACTGTACCCTAGTATGAAAATGGCATGTCCAATTGGCAAAACTGTATAGGATTCCCGAGTAAGATATCTCCGAGCAGTTGCATACATTTCCAGGACTGCTTGAGATCCTGTACCAAGATTCAGATACCCCATACAGAAATAAGACATAAACTTCACCATCACACGTCAAGAAAAACACAACAGGTATAGGACCACCACCACAAAAATTCCAAAATAAACATAGAGATCTGACATCTAAAATCCTTCATCTAACGGCAACCTATTGAAAACAGAAAGAAACAATCAACCACCAATCTGAACATAAACCATGCGTTGGTTCTTGATTCCTTTGTACCTTCATAGTCAAAAAGGCCTCTAGATGGGACTATATACAAAGAAAAATAATGACTAGAGATTCCTGACAGAAGAACAGCAGTATGTCGTAAGCACTTATATTTCTGGTAAAAATCAAGCATGTTCTTTTAGAAGATGCTTAAATTTTTTATATGCAAGGTCACAATAGTTCTGCTTTCATTTTCATCTGATGCCTTACTACTACCTATCATTTTTATTATTTGGGGTTTTTCTTGTAAATTGGTGTGAGTTGCAGTGGGTAGTGCTAAGCAAAGAATAGTTAAGACTAGAATTTTCATGCCTTGGATCAGGCAGGCTCTGGACCACCATCTTTCATTGTCATCTCTCTAAATCAGGAAGAACAAAGGAGACAATTCAAACTCCCCACTGCACAATCCCAACTCTGCCACTGATCACATTTGTGACCTTGGGCAAAGTCACTTAATCTCTTTGGACCTCAGTTTCTTCACCTGTAAAAAGGGATAGTGACAGTACCCAATTGTAGAGTTGTTATGAAGATTAAATGAGCTAATATATTTCAAACACTTAGACCACTGTCTGGCACATATTAAGCCACAAATAACAGTTGTTGCTATTATGACCGTTACTGGTGTTGATTGTTGTTTCTTAACTTTTCTCCCTGATGTGGGCAATAAGATCAGTGGCATTTAAATGCATAATAGAACGTTGTTGATTTGGAATAATTGAAGAATAAATTATTAGCAATTTTTTAAAAAGATCTTCCCTCAATTTTTAATTTCATCCATTGGTGTCTGGTTTCTATCTGCACATACCTTGGCTCTGCCCTCAGAGGAGACAAAAACTCAACATGCAGGGACGCACTTTAAAGCAGCCTAAATAAGGAAAATAGCAAAGTTCTGATTGGCATAAGGGCTTTAGAAATCCATAGGGTCTGGCAGTTCCTAGGGAGCTGAGTGCCTGGAAGATTCTATTAAGAGCTGCTGGCCTAAAGGGGGAGTGAGATGGGGGGTCAGTAAGAGAGTGAACAGAGTAGAAGTGGAGGAGACTGGGATGGGGAAACATGGTGGCCCGTAGACTAAGAGCTTCTTTCAATCTATCCTTCCTCCCCAACCCTTATTTCATTTTAGTTTCTCTCAATTTCCTATTAACTTCATTATTTAACATTCTAATTATTCAAAATGATTATAGAAAAGAAACATCCTTAAAACACATAAAAAGGTATGAGATTTTGGTTTCTGTAACTGAGGAAAAAGAGTGTTCTTCCCCAACTATTTAAAAACAATTATCTTTCTAAAACGAAAATTCTGAAACAAGGGAGAATGTACCAGCTATGTTGACATATCACAAGGGCAGTACGCAATCTTTATTCTTTGGCTGTAAATTTCACATTTTCATTTTATAGTTCCAAAAATCTATGCATTTGAAAAGTACAGTAACAGAAACTTTTTATAAGTCAAACTTGCATTGCCATTGGTTGATTTTATAAAGGTTATATTTCTTTCGCCCAGAGCTCCCTGGAGTTTAATGGCAGGAAATTGATGATGGTTTTGGCCCTCAGAAGAATTACAAATACTTGAGGCAGCAGGAGCAGGGCCTGAGCTCATGCCTGAGATGCAGGTATTCAGAGTTCCAATTCCAGCCTTAGCAAGGCTTGCTGAGTACCCTTGGGCAAGCCCCTTAGCCTCCCTCTGCCTCTCTGTCCTCACTGCTAAGGTGAGGATATTAATGCTCAGTTCCCTCACAGGGTGGCGAGTGGATTAAGTAATTAGAAAACTAGAGTCTCTTCCTATGTAACCCTTTAGAAGATGAGAATTAACCAAACGATTTTTAAGTGTGTTAGAAAACAAAAACAACAAGGAAAATAGAGAGTGCGAGTTACACAGAACAGAAATTTAGCTATTGGTACCAAAGATTGGTGAAGAATACCTCTTCATTTTACCTAGGCAGAAAAAAAATTATCTCAGGATACATATTGTTCTCAAATAAAAGTCTTACTCCTCTCTCCTCCTCTCTCTCTCTCTCTCTCTCTCTCTCACACACACACACACACACACACACACACACACACACGATACCCTTCCACCATCCCTCATTCATTTCTATTTTAAAGAATTTCATTTATGTGGTCTCAAAATAGGAAACTTCCAAATAAAATCATCAGCATTAAAACAATGTTTGAAATAATCAGGTTACAAATTCTGGAGCCCTTTAATGTGGCTGCAATTCTATAACTATCTGTGTATTCCATGTACGGCCCTGTTAAATGTACCAGGCACCAATGTTGCTGGCTGTCAAAAAGCAAAATGAAAAATAGTTTTAATAGCTGCTCTTTGACCTGTTTTATATTTTATGTCAATTATAACAGCACACAACCATGCATAATTATGAAGCATAGATGCATTAAAATGTACACATAATTTGTGTTCTTATGGCAACCATTGCATTAGGCTCTAGAAAACAAACCTATTGTTACAAGTCATTTGCACATTAATATATTAGTATTAAATATCAAAGACAGATTTGTCTATCCATCTGTTTTGAATCATGGTAAATAAATATATCTTTTTGGAGGGGTGGACAAAATCTCTACATAAATGCACTCTAGGTGCCATCTGCAACATGTATTATAATACAGAGTTTAGCACCATCGTGCATAGCAACTCCAGCAAAGACAGTGCCATGTGATTGTCATCTGAATGTCATTTTTAAAAAATGATCTGGTATATGGACAGAAGGAGGAAATTTTTTTTCTGGCACTGCCATAAAAATTCCTTCATTTGACTATCACGTGGTTTTTGGATTTCTTTCTTAAAAGCTTACATTCTTCCAAGGATAAGAGAAAAATAATTATTTTAATGCTAGGTAAATGAGCAAAACCATATGTTTCTTCTGTAGCAAAATTATTAAAATACCAGTGAAAAATTGCTTTAGAATATCTGATGACTCATAACAGCGACTCTGAGAAGCAGGTAACCAAACCAGAAACTGACCTTTCCATGCTACAGATGAAGAACCCCGGGATTTTTCAAGAACAACTATGTTACTCCAATTTTAACTTTTTAGCGTTCTCTGATTTTATGGATATTTAGTGAGGCTGCTGGGGCAGAGGGCACAGGAGGGCAATGCCAAGTAAGGAACAGAAGTCAGATTTCCCAACTTTGAGTTTGTCCATTTAATACCTTGATGCCCATAAATTTGGAGGAAGCAAGACTCCAATATCCTTTCAATTTTAACCCAAGTTCCCTAGCTCTGAGCAATTGGTAGAGATAACTACCCTGCCTTACTTCGTCTCCAAGTTAGGTCTGGCCTGGAGAAGGAAAAATTGAGGAATGAGGTTGAGGGATGGGAGAGGGAGGTAGCCATGAACTCTTTCCCTTAAGTTCTGGCTTAAACAGACAACCATTTCAACTTCTATTGAATTCACTTTAAGTGTTCACGTTGTTTTCATTTGGGTGACAGGGAGAACTAGAACAATTTTAACATGCATCTCTGAAGTTTCATCTGAAGTGTTTCACTCCTCTGTTCTGTTTCTTTTGTTAGATGTCTATAAGTATAGATGTTAAGAATTTTTATGCCATTTCTACGTAATTAGACTTTGAGGTCAGAGGCATTTCTCAGATGATTTCAATCTACAGTGACTATTTAATTCACTCATATATTGAACAGTTTACAGGTGTTACATCCATTGTCAAGGTATCACCCAGATTTTTTTTAAGCTTTAATTTGTTTCAATTATGAGAATTACTAAATTTCTCTAGAATATTGAAAATGTCTCTAAATGTAATATTTCTGTCTTTAAATAATCATATAAAATTTTAAATATTTGGAAGAGGACTGGAAATATCTGGCTCTTATGGACTTTTATTTTTTAACTTGTGACACTATAGAAAGAAAAATTACTCTGTACCAATATGGCTAGCTCCTATTATTTAAGATTAGCCAGATAAAGAGAACTTTCTGAGAAAGAGGTACTGATGAAAGAGAAAGGAAACAAAGGGAGATAGAAGAAATGGCTGGAGACGGAAGAAAGATGGAACCTAGCAATTGAAGAGAAGGAGGGAATGAGAAAGATTCTAGCGAGTCCCAATCCTAGGTTTCCAGAAAGAGCTGCCAAAATTTAGATAGTGGGTATACAAATACATTGGAATTCATGCCTCGGATTCTCAATACTGAAAAACTCCTCAGGATAGTTCTGGAGCATGGCACAGGTTACCCTTAAGGCTATAAGTGTTTTATGGGACAAGATTTTGAGTCCTATAAGGCACTGAGAATGGACTGGGGGTGAAGAAATGAAGGAGATCACAGAGCCAAGCCAGACAGAAAGATGTGCCCACTCTTCAGTGTGTTAAAGTACACTTAATTTACAATCATATTCTTTTCCAATTTTAAATGTTAAAAGATCACCAATTTAAGAAAAATGACAATATGGTTAGTTCTTCACAGAGCAAATAACTGAATATTGTCTTCAGGATGAAAATGACATAGTGAGTCTAGATTGTTTCCTTGTTTTTAGCACTATTTCCTCAAATCCATGTTCACAGCACATTGTAATTCATATTTGTTTAACCCGCAAACATTTGTCAATAATATCTGTGATTTGCTCACTCCCATCTACTAGGATGGAGTTTTTAAACTTTTTAAAAATTGTTATTAGTGATTCATTTTACTCATTTAAAATCTTATGGGAATGGCTTTTTGGCCTTCTATTATGCCTGTGTCTGTTGTGTGCTGGTTTGACAACACAGTTTCAGTGACTTCCAAGGCTGCTTCATTTTTCTACACTTAATTATCCAACTCAACTAAAATTAACTTTTCAAAATAGCATTCTTTCACATGCCAGTTACAAAACTGACTACAAAGAAAGTTCTACATATTTTGGTGGATAGTATTTCAGGCCAAACTGTTTGAATTAATGGAACATCTTTACCATTCTATATAAGAATCTGAGATTTTTCTCTCATTTGTTGTCTTTATTCTCAGTGAATTCTACTTGTTTTATTCCTATGTCACCATCCCTACCCTCATTTCCCAAGGAATGGGACAAAGCAGCTTCAGTGGAAATACAAATCCCTTGCTAGTCACAAGTGCCAATCTAAATATTGCTTTGTTCACCTCTGCTTGATTCCCTTTGCATTGTAAGGAACTTGTTTAATAAAGAAATTTTATTTAAAAATTTATTAATTGCCGTATCCATTGAGAAATCACCAATTTGACATATTCATTTAACATATCAGCCCAGGGCTAGCAAGCAATATTTACACATTTGGCAGAAGTTAAGGGCTCAAGAGGCTGACTTCTCTTTGATATTATTATAAGGAGGTCAACATTAATGGTAATGATCCTGGGTTCTGCACCTGGGGAGGTACAGCTGCCCATCTGCCTGGTGCTAACTTTAGCTTGGTACCATCGGCCGGTATCAGACAGGACCAATCTTCAACCATACAGCACATGGTAGCCCTTCTCAGTACCACAAGCTTAGGGGTGGCAGACTGGTGCAACACTATAATGCATATCCTAATTTAGTTAAAGAATAATTATCATACAGCTTCAAGTCAGAACAAAAGGGACTACAAAAAGGAGTTGGGAAAAAAATGATATTTCATCCTATCTTTAAATATTTTTTAAAATGTACATGAAGCCCCTAGAGGAATTTTTATTTGGCAAAGAAAAAACTTTTGTAAAACAATATGCAATTTGGCCTTCAAATTATTTTAATCTTCACCATAGAAACAATACATGCATTAGTATATAGACTGTAAATTATATAAGCAATTTCCTATGCATTTAAAAGTTTACTTAACGGAAGTCTGGATGCCCATATAAACCCTGCAGTTAGATCTGATGGTGTATTTTTAATGGTATTACTTCCTTGTCCTAAAATCTAAAGATTGAAATTATTCTTTTAGGGAAATCTATCTAGTCCTTAAGTAGAAACATCCCGGAGTTGGTAAGAGTTTTAGCTATTAAAGATATCACAATCAAAAAGATTTATCGAGTGCCACTATATGTTAAAACTGTTTAGGATCAAAATATTAACCCACAAAAAAAGTCATTGAGCTTTATACTGACAAAGTGTTCCACTTAGTTGCCTATCTTGAAGAAGAAAAAAAGAGAGGCTCAAACTGATTTAAGAAATAGCTCCCTGGTTATGAGCTTTTGTGATCTTATAAAGGTTGAACTTCCCAGGACCGGTGTAAGAGTACGGCCCTGATTAAACTGGGATATGCAGAAAAGACAAAGAACACTACACCAAACCTCTGTATCTCTGAACCACCAAAGGCTAAGGAAAACAGGGCAGGCCTTGTCTTACACACATACTAAAAATTAGGTTACTCAAACTACACACAGTGATAACATCCAACAAATCTGGTAGAACTAAATATTTGTTTTGGGGCCTATTTGGTAAGAATGAAAAGGACTTATTCATTTCACTTTGGACCCTTTCTTGTAGTTGAATAGAAAATCGGACTGATAAAAACTCGGCATTTGGTCCTAGACCAGCAGACTGCTCAAGATAAAAAGCACTAGCTATTGTAAAGTCAGACCAGGTTAGAGCCACTGGGTTGCAGAGGAGGTTGATCTTCAAAGCATTGCTGGCATTTGGGAGTTTCTGTGACAGGCTAGAGGAAGAGATTTCATTCTTCCTTAACTTGGTGGCCGGCCTGTAAGCTACTATGGAAGTCCCTTCTCCCTAATCCATACTGTTCAATTGTCACGAAAGCTTGTAAACAGGAGCCTCCATCAGTTACCTCAGAGTGGTTTGAACAAACTAACATCATAACAAGAGTGTTTATGGAAAAATGCTTAAGCACTGAAGCAGAAAGGGCTTAGCACTGATCAGACCTCTCTTCCACCTTTATTCTTCACTGTTCACATTGAAATGCAAATATCAGCACAGGGTTTCCACTGGCGTGCCACTCACAAATTGAAAAGCAGTTTTTATCTATGCAAATGTAAGCATGGTAATTGAAGTTAATCAATCAATGCTAGCTTTCACTAAAACCTTGAACATGATTGAATAAAGTAATTATCATTCAGCAGAAAATGATGAAGTTGTAGACAGCATGAACCTTATTAAAGGAGGATTTTGAGTCACAATGGCTTAATTTAGCTAACAGCCCAGCCTTAGCTCAAGCAACATACTACTCTTGCTGCCTAGAATTGTTTTATGATTAAAAAACAACAACAATAATAATGAGGGTGGGGGAAGGTGCAGGTAAGAATAAAGCAGGGTTTTTTTATTATTATTTTCATAGTACTGGATTAATAAAAAGTACTTATGCTACAAAGGAGAAGCCCTTATTAACATCTTTTTTAAAAAAAAACTCTAAATAGATAAGTGAACAAAGATTGTTATGACATTTTTATATGGCTAACAACAACAAGCTCTTAATGCTACTGTTATATATTTAACATAAATGGATGAAATTAACTGAGCGTCTCAGAAGTCTTTGTAAAATAAACACAAAATTAGATAAATATTTCCATACGCAAAAGGAACCTATTAAGATATCATAAGTCGAATGCTAAACTCTTAAAAGTATGACTTCAAACATAATTTGTATTTTTTTGATTTACAGCAGTTTCAATAAAAGAACATATGTTGCATTTTCCACAGCCTTTCAAATACTTCATTTTTCTGGAGTGCCATATATTCAATTACTTGCTTTGATTTATAAAAAACAGTCTACCAGAAAGTGTTTTCATATTAATTCTCAGCTACTTTTTTTCCAGTTTCTTTATACTTTTATCTATTCTCACTTATGATTTCAATGTTTTTGAAGCTTTAAAAACAAAATTATTTTACTGAAGCCAGAGTTGAATACTATTGTTGAAAAAATCATTTCAGGTAGTGTAAGTGAAATAATCCATCTCTGGAAAATGTAATCAACAGTTAGTGTGCAACGTAATGTAAACTGATTATGGAAAGAGGCTCCATTGAGCTTTTTCCAATGTATTTTTGAAAAACAAGGTTAACTAGCAATATTTAGATCAGAGTAGCCCAGCAGGACATGGTGACACTTAAGAACCTATAGTAATTCTATTGGATTCAATTAGATTGAAAAAATTAAAGGTCTGTAATCCTGCTAATATTATTGTACACCCTTAAGGGAAGTTACTCCCTCCTCCAACTCCATTTTGGTTGATGCATTTTGCATTTAGTTTATTTTGAATAACAGTTTGTTGGATTAAAACTAAATTCCCAACTGGGTAGCAAAATATACCTTTTTAT
This sequence comes from Diceros bicornis minor, assembly GCF_020826845.1. Classification (NCBI taxonomy): domain Eukaryota; kingdom Metazoa; phylum Chordata; class Mammalia; order Perissodactyla; family Rhinocerotidae; genus Diceros; species Diceros bicornis. Next base: position 39,681,716 of record NC_080749.1, on the reverse strand, counting down.
TTATTTATTATTTTGGAATATATAGTGCTAGGTATTCTCCTCAAATATATGTTTCCATGTAACCAAATTTCCTAAAGCTTCAGCAAGTTTATCGACCATCGCCTGTATCATTAATAAATAAGTAGGTGACACAAAAATAAATTCCTAAGTTTAAACAAGTGTTGAGCAGGTTGTAGTAAAAACAGTTATGGGTTTTTTCCTGCACGTTTCCTCTGAATGTAATCGTCCTGTCTCCTACTATTTAAGTAAAAGCCACTTCCTTATTTATTATCTTCTATGCCACCCACAAAGCATTTAAGCATCAGAGCTACTCTATGACATTAGAGTGTTACATAAAAATAGTTCAATAGAATCAAGATGCCATTATTATTTGGATAATAATGTGCATTAAAAGTATAAAATATTGATTGTTTACCTTAAATGCCCCTAACAGCAGCAAATTAGTCATTTCTAACCTTTTATGAGGTATTTCCCACTTCAGGACCAACCCAGGATACAAGTTAATATTCATTTTCTTATTTCTACTCAGGTGTGAAACTAACAGTAGTAAGGAAGACCACAGGAGAGGGGTGACGCTGTCTTTATTTCTGACGCTTCATTTTCTGCAACAGCCAGGGATTGATATGTTTTGGATTAAAAACAAACAAACTCTTAAGTAATCATGCAAATCAACTGCCAATATCTTCACAAAAGATCCAAAATATACAGAATATTTGTTTTAAAGAAATTTTTTTTACCCCTAGTGCTCATATAGAGTAATAAAAGCATCTATATAGCAATAGTAATAATCCACCATCATATCACATATACATTTCAGGGAAGCCTGACTTCTGCTAAAATGATTTTCAAACTTCTGGAGAAAGAGGATAATTTAAGTGAGAACATTCTAAACAGTTTTATTTGTGTGTATGTGCGTGCGTGCGTGTGTGCACGTGGGTATTTTTTATTCTAGCTGACCAAGTCTATGTTTTGGTCCTGGTTTGACTAACTGCACCATCTGCAGAACTGCAGAGGACCAAATAACTGGACAGCTAAGAAGCTATGAATTATTACAACTCCTGTTTTTCTAACTGCTGAAAGCACTGGGAGAAGACAAAGTTCTATTAAGGAACAGTTTTCCCCTTGCTACCTTGCAAAC